>NC_000077.6:109751620-109956620 GCF_000001635.26 Mus musculus | reverse complement strand
TCTTCCATGACTATTATGATGTCTATGATACCTGACCCATCCATAAATGCCTTTTCTTTGACAATTATATTTTTATTAGATTTTCTGATTCATTGAATATGTATGTGTGTGAGTGTGTGCGCACATACAATGTGTGGGTGCGCATACCTGGGCGTGCATGTAGAGACCAGAAGAGAATATCAGATGTGCACCTCTATGACTCTCTGTCTGTTCCTTTAAGGCAGGGTCTCTTTAGACCTGAGGCTCACATTTTGTTATCTAAGCTAGAAGCCAACGAATCCCAGTTATACTGCTGTACCCATTCCTTTAAGCTGGGGTTACAGATGTATGCAGAACACTTGGCTTGGTGTATGGATGCTGAGATACAAATCCCAGTCCTGGGGTTGCACAGCAAGGACTCTTAATCACTGAGGTGTCCCTCCAGCACCACGATCACTGTGTTTTAAATTAAGAAGTGGAGTTACACATCCTAGCACATAATCCAACCCCAATAAACAGTATACAAAAATTTGACAAAGAAACAAAATGATTTAAGAAGAAAATTTGCATTATATTATCAGTATAGTAAGTAACATATAGAGAGTAAAGAATGAAAGGATGCCAGTCATTTCAAAAGATTTAGGCAAGAGATATTTATAAATTAGGTATGGATGAAGGTTTCAAATTAGCAAATATGATAACCGTGTTTTAGGATATATTAATTTCCTTGAAACAGGGAGTAAAGGAAAATAAATAAAAATTATTATTAGTTAGTAATTGATACATTTTAATTGATTCTTTTATTAAATAACATAATAATTTAGAATAAACCGTAAGTTAATTAAAGTATAAGTCTGGAGAATAAAGAGATCATGTGGACATTATAGAGTCAGAGACTATGGGAAGTAAAGTAGATGTGAAGAAAACTATTGGAGGGGGGTGATGATGAATTAACCAACAGAGAGGTGGAGAATCACACAGGACTCACAAGAGATAGGCAGAGACTGGGTGTCCAGACCATGGGGCTGTACACCCACAAGATATGTGGTATTGGACACTCAAGTGTAGAAGAGCAAGAGGAGTGATCAAAGAGTAAAGCTACAGTTTGTCCCCTCAAATTTAGAAGTGAGAGAGGGACAAAACACTCTTAAAAGATAGGCAGGGCTGGAGAGATGGCTCAGAGATTAAGAGCACTGTCTGCTCTTCCAGAGGCCCAGAGTTCAATTCCCAGAAACCACATGGTGGCTCATGACTATCTAGGATGGGATCTGATGCCCTCTTCTGGCAGGCTGGTGTACATGCAGATAGAGTACGCATATACAATCAATCAATCAATCAATAATCTTTTTTAAAAAATATAGGCCAGAGTTACCCATTTAATATTTGTGATTAGTGGATCAATCATAATATGCTCATGGTGACAGCTTTTATTCTCTGCAGGCTCTTGATACTGGTAGTCGGCATCTGTCCTTTTCTTTTTGAAAATATCTCAACGAAAATACGTCAAAGCTCTTACACTTGGGAACTTTCCCCACACGATTACTTCCTTGCTCCGGGACAACAGCCCCAGGGCATGCTCACTCAGTTATTGATCATTAATAAGACAGGTAATAACGGATTTCCAATTCACACATGTATCTATGTTTCATTCTGAAAGTGCTGGGCAAGGACTTATGGTGGGGAGGTTTTAAGGAAAGGTCAAAGGTAGCAGAATGCAGAGGCAAGGGAAAGGAGAGTCTACTAAAAACACATCTCATTCAAAAATACCATAGAGATAATTGAGACCTTATAGTCTCATTTTAATTGTTTAATTAAAGAGAGTATTAATGCTATTCTATTATGTACATATTCCACATTGTATTTATCATCCACCTGTAAATGGATACATCCCCTACAAATGATTATGAATAATATTTTGATCAATGATTATGTATTTTTGTAAAGGTTTTTTTTTCATTTCTTTGGAGTATCCTCTTAGAACTGGGATTGTTGGATCACATAATACATATGTTTAAACTGTTAAGGATCTACTAAATTGTTTTCAAAGTGAGTGCATGTGTATGCTCGCGACGTATGTGTTCAAATTCCTGTACCTCTTGGATGATTCCCACTCCTGATTTTTTTATAAGTACCACACTTGTCACATGATATCTTCCGTTTTGTGTGGATGCATTTTCTATGTGGGTGCATGTCTTTGTAAGCAAGGGTGTGCATGCATGAGTGTATATTTAGAGGCCAGAGTTCAACACTGGATGTTTTCCTCAGTCACCTTATTATTTAAAACTCTCTCCCACTGAAACTTGAACTCATTTCGCTGCCTCTTCAGTGATTCCCCAGAGATAAGATTTCTGTGTGGGTGCTGGGGACTGAACTTCGGCCATCATCTTGCTCAGCAAGCACACTATTGACTGAATGCTCTCCTCAGTCCTTTTTCTCTTCTGGTCTCTATTTCTGTTTTGCTAATGGCTTGTGGTGCTGGGGGGGTCTTCTTGTGTGCTCGCTGACATTCTCGGAGAAGTGTTCTTGCCAATTTTAGTAGATTTTCTTAAGTATATCTTTCTTTATTTTCTGCACTTGCTTAGGACAGTTTCAAGAGTTACACACTGGTTGATTATCTGGGTAGAAGCTCTACAAAGTTGTTCATGCCACCAGATTGCCTTCCTGCCTTACGAAACTATTTGAAAATCAAGTAATAATCTCATAATAGTGACTTCTGTTTTTCAGACATTTAGTGATTAGAAATTACCTACCATTAAAACTCCACAGCTCTTCATTGCAAGATTCTAGGGGGAAAAAAAGCTATTTCAAGAGTCATATGGTATAAAAGAGCTATAGATTATCAGTAAACACGTTTGTTGTAGCATAAATTCCTAGAGCAATTAGTCGACTTTTAATTCACGATGCAAACGGTATTGTTATGTGGGAAAGTACACACTGAAGCATTGAGATTCAGAACTTAACACGGGCTTTTTTATCTTTGAAATACCTAACATGTTGAATGACATCTCAGAGGCAAGCATTGACGACTTTATCCATTCTGTGGAACGCCAGAACATAGCTTTGGAAGTCGATGCTTCTGGAACCAGAGATGGTACAGATGACCCATCCTACAATGGAGCCCTTATAGTGTCTGGCAATGAGAAGGTATGCTGGAATCTAGCTCAGAACTTCCACCAAAGTGTGTAAAGAACACATAGCCCTAAAATACTTAGGTCCCTTCCAGTCTAAGAAATAGAAACAAGAGCAAGTGCTCTTTCATTCTCTCTCTCTCTCTCTCTCTCTCTCTCTCTCTCTCTCTCCATATATATATATATATATATATATATATATATATATATATATATATATATATATATGACTTTATTCATTGATATAATAAATAATTCTTGCTTCTATCATGTTTGCCACAATGTGTGATAGCAAAATACATACTTTATTCAAATTTATATATTTTATGTTATATTTGAGGCCAGGAAATTCATATTTCCCTTTATAGATTTTATACCACATATATCTTAGAAATGCTGTTTTGTCTATGACAATAAACACTTTAAAACATGACTCTAGCCCTAAACAAGACAGCTGGAAGATTAAATACATGGTTTTGTTTAATTGTAAACATGCCTTGTTTTACTTACACCAGGGCTTGCTTTTATTTATACAGCTTTTTGTTTGTTTATTTATTTTTGAGATTACAATTTGCTTACAGCATTTGTGTGATTCTTTTGTTATTATTTGAAAGCATTTTTAAAACACGTCATTGGGACTGAAAGTGTAGCTCAGTGGGGAGGGCACAACTCCCATAATGAGAGGCGGTGGGTGTGATTCCCAAGCACCATCAAGAAACAACCACAATGTCACTGCATCTTAAAATCCCAAGTTTTACTTTCCTTAGGAAAAAAAATATGAAGACCTTTGATAATTAGGAGGTTTTGTTTATTATGGTTTTAGAACCACAGCTTTTCGTTTGCATGCAACACCAAGAGACTGAACTGCTTCCCAGTTCTGATGGACATCCTGAGCAACGGGCTACTTGGAATGGTTAAACCGTCAGCCCGCATCCAAACCGACAGAAGCACATATCTCATGGTAAGTTCAAGTCCTTTGCAGCATCCTCCCTGATCATCTTTTAAAGTCCTGGAATCATAGCTCTTTGGAATCCACCAAAACTGTAGCCAGAACTTGGATTCATGCTGGCTTCTGTGGCTTTGGAAAACCAGTACCTTTCAGGACCTCTGGGCTTTTAAAACTGCAAACTAAACCATTTTCCCGAAGAGGATAAGAGAGGACAAGAGTGAGAGTGTACAGTACTGTGATTAATACGAAGGAAAGAACACACAGAATGAAATAAGAAAGGGGGTTGGGAGGGAGGAGGAATGGGAGGAGGAGAGGGGAGCCTCGTTACTTTTACCAATGCTACTGAAGAAAGAAATCTGGACAAAGCTCAGGCTGGAATTTCAAACTATCCTCATTAGAATAACTCCAGGTTCTTGCCAGTAATATCAACTCCTTTGACCTACCTTAGACTTACTAAACCAACTTTTCCAAGTACAGAACAAAGAAAAAAATTCCATTTCTCTTCCTGGCAGCTATAGTAGCTTATAGTAGCTCTGGAGGTAGAGACAGGGAATTGCCCAGGAAGCTGCTAACTAGTCTAGTTGATTCTGCCTTCAAATGAGTGACTCTGTTTCAGTATGTGATATGGAGAAGGAATGAAACAAACACCCATGTCAGCCTCTCCCCATACCTACACACACGCAAGTGTGCACATACCCTACACATGGACCAAAAAAATTGTATTTCTAACCCAAGGCCTGAGCAATTGAACATAGACAGCCCTTCAAATTTAGAAACTGGGCAGCCATCCTTTGGAAAGATTCCTTTCTTCTCAAGTATATTTCTCCCTGTTACAAATGTAGAGAACACTGCATTTTTTAAAAATCTTTTTGATTTAAATTCTGAACAGTTTTGTATATAGTGTTTTCCACAAATGCATATCTGTGTACCACTTGTGTGCCCTCTAAGGTGAAAAGAGGGCATCAGATCCTCTGAAACTGGAGGTACAGATGATTGTGAGCCATCTTGTGGGTGCTGGGAACAGAACCTGGGTCCCCTGGAAGAATAAGCCAGTGCTCTTAACAGCTGAACCATCTCCCCAGTCCCACAGCTTTTAACACATTTAAACATTAAGTACCTGGTACCCAGGGACAAGCCCTGGACACAGAAAGCACTTACTAACTTACTTGCTAAATACATAAATGAACATCAGTGATCAACATTGACTTTGTCCTATTCAGCTCTCTGGCTCTGTGATGTAGTTAACCAAATGCTTAATCAAGCAATGGCTGTGTGAATCTTCAAGTGATGATGGCTTTGTGGGTGATGAGAGTTTGTGCATCTCCTTTCCTTGAAGGGAGTTGCAGAGGCAACAACCAACAACAACGTTTCGCGTGGCTCTTTCACATCTCCTCCTCATACTCCATCTCTACGTCAGGACCACCAACCAGTACTGACCTGGCCTCCTGACGTGCCTATTGTTTGATATGGTTCTTGAGCCCAGCTACCACATTGAGGAAATTGAAGATCAGTTGGGAAACTAAGGATGTCGGCTATGACATATCATGTATTACCTAACGTCACAGTAAATCATAGAGTGAATGACACAAAAATACATTGTTAATACTTTCCCACTATGCAATGTTTTTGGTCAATGCGTGCGTGCTCTTGGTATCAATTCCTTAACTGGCAAGTTTGAGCATGAAGTGAAGTAGTCCAAAGTTAAGCAAACTAGAAGGACTGTGAAAAGTTTGGAGGTTCCAACAAGACATACAA
This sequence comes from Mus musculus, assembly GCF_000001635.26. Taxonomy (NCBI): domain Eukaryota; kingdom Metazoa; phylum Chordata; class Mammalia; order Rodentia; family Muridae; genus Mus; species Mus musculus. The sequence goes on along the minus strand of NC_000077.6, from coordinate 109,950,809 downwards.
TCAATTTAGCATTTTTAAAATTTATTCCAGGACAAGAAACTCCGAATTTGTTCATTCAGCTTTTCCTTTTCAGGATGAAACTATTCATCCTTTAGAAGACCTATGGAAGACTGCATTCTGGCTGATTCTGACCTCCGCTTGCCCTCCTTATATTGCCATGAGCAGTGTCACAGATTATAAGGTGATAACGAGTTGTGAGTAACCGGAACTTGAGTTACTTTGTAAATTAGAAGCTGAAAGTATAGTGATTACATGCACACACACACACACACACACTGCAGTTTTTAATTAATCAATTTAAATAACTCCCTATGTTAATTAAATACAATCATGCAGCTATACAAAGTGAAATACAAAATTGAAAAATAAATCAATTCATCTATCTCCAATAGATTTTCAATCTAAAAGGTGTTGAAAATATATAGAGTCATATATAAATCAACTTTTAAATGAACAATTGTTTGAGCAAATACACAAGTGGGAAATATGTTATGAAAATAGTCCAGAGTTATTATAAATAAACATCAACATTAAAATATTCTACAGTTTTTAAAACTCAAGCTGAAGCCACACTTTGTGTCTCTCCTCTCTCTCCTGGACAGAACAGAGCTTGGTTCCAGCTGCGGGTCTCCGGCCTCTTCCCTTCGGCTTACTGGGTCGGGCAGGCAATGGTGGACATTCCCCTGTACTGCTTTGTCTTCCTCTTCATGTCGTTAATGGACTACCTTTTTCGCTTCCCAGATACCATGTTTTCTATTATAAGCCACGTCATACAAGTAAGTGCAAATGGTTTGTAAGCGCAAACTGCTTTCACAAGCCGTGCTTTGCCAGGCACTAACTGTGGCAGTGTTGGGAGCCTAGAGCCTATGGGTTTTCTTACCTTGCTTTGGTCTCTGAGACTTACATTTCCGTTGTTGTTTTTAGATCCCGTGTTCTGTTGGCTATGCCATATCCCTGATCTTCTTAACATACGTGATTTCGTTCATTTCTCGCAAGGGGAAAAAAAACAGCGGCATTTGGTCACTTAGCTTCTATATCGTAAGTATGGTACTTGTGAACATTTATCGTGCATATGGGATATAAACTTCTAAGCTAATTCTTTATGTCCTTGGTAAAATTGCCATTAATATTTTCAATTTCAAATATCTACATTTGCCTCAAGACTAGATAGCTTTTGAAATCTGCACTTTCCCCTCCAGCCTATTTCTGTACTTGTCTTTCATTAAAAGATCACATTGTTAAAAAAAAAAAACAAAAAAACCAAACTTCAAAATATTGGTTTAGGAGAAAATCAGATCATTTGCATGTTTCCTGAAAGTGAAGTGATTAATTTACCATAATACATATTCTGTTGCTGGTATAGTTTAAAGTACAAATTACTGGGGCTGGAGAGGTGGCTCTGCAGTTAAGAACACTCGCTGCTCTTGCAGAAGACCCAAGCATCCACATCAAGTGACTCACAATACCCCGTGAATCTAGGTCCAGGAGATACCCTCTTCTGGCTACCATATACAGTGCCCTTGTGTGTGTGTGTGTGTGTGTGTGTGTGTGTGTGTGTACATACACAAAAATAAATAAATAAAATAAAATAGAAAAAGCAGAAACTACTTTTTCAAACTCCTTACAGGATCAGCACTACAAAGTCACACACACACACACACACACACACACACACACACACACACGTAGTCTACAAATATTGTCATTTCCTGTGATTTCATAATGGCAAAAAGTAAATTTATTCATCGAGTAAAATTTTATTGACTTCTATATTGTGCTGAAAATGAAGGTTAATTGTGGGAGAGAAATGGATGGTGTCATCCTGGCATTAGAAAAGATTACAGTTAATAGACAATGATTTATTAAACTAAACATAATAAAGATGATCTGTGTTGTTTTCCATCTTAAGGGTCTATTAGACAGTAAAGCAATACGCTCTATGAAAATAGTTAGTAGGGCTATTTAAGAAGATAGAAGCAGAAATTTCACTTTAAAAGTAAAAGCTAGGGCTAGGGAGATGGCTCGGTGTGTGGAATGTTTGCTATGCAAGCATGGGAACCTAGTTTAGATCCCTCACACAAGGCTTGAGAAGAGAGAGAGAGATGGCTGCATGTGTGACTGGATCCCCAGTGATGGGGAACGGAGATGGGTAGATCCTCTGGCTAGCCAACCTGGTAAAATGGTGACCTTTGATTTAACCATGCTCAGGCCCAAACAAACCCACACATGCAAATGTACACACACACACACACCATACTACACCCACCACACACACATCACATACACAGACAAACACCATACACACACATACTACACACACTTCACACACACACCACATACACACACACATACACCACACATACCATACACCACACACACAAACACATACACCACACACATCACACACACCATACATATCACATACAAACACACACACACACAAACACATATACCATGCACATATACACACACCATACATATACCACACATACCACATACACACACCACACACACATACCACATATACACACACACACACACCACACATTGCATACACACACAAAAACACATATACCATGCACATACAAACACATCACACACAGCACATACACACAACACACACATACCACATACCATGTACACACCACACACATCACATACACACACACACTACCACATACATATACACACACACAAACACATATACCACACACACACACACACACACACACACACACACCCCACATACCAAAAATGGAGAAATGAAATCTGGAGAACATACAACAGTGTGATTTAGAGCATAAGGGATGAACGTGACACTAGAGGGGAGGGCACCCAGCTTCTCCTAGGAGCTCTTGTACAGTTTGTAAAACAGTGACACAAACCTCTGGAAGTAGCAAAAATGTTGAGGAAGTCATCACACATTGTTTTTTGTTTGTTTGTTTGTTTGTTTTATTGTTTTTTTTAAGTGAAGGGTTTTGTATGCCTATAATCTTTTTCTATTGCCAGAAATTTGTCTTTTAGCATTTCTGCTTATTTTTCTCCACTGGTAGAGCTAACAAAAATAATCTGTTGCTATTGTTGCTGTTGGCTTTTTTTTCCCCAGTCGATTGTCAATTTTAAATTAATGCTTATCCATTTCTAAATTTGACCCCCAGAAGAAACACATGCCAGTTTCTCCCCCTTGTCCATAGTTAAAGGATTTTATATAGCAGATTCTAGGTTTATCTTGTAATGGTTCACACGAGGAGGTCTAAGCCAAAGCAATTTTTCTAAGTTGTTAAAAACAAAGCAAAACAAAACAAAAAACAGAGGATGCTCACACAAACAACTGCTTTCCTTATGCATAGGGATGTTGGAGTTAAAATTTGGAATGATGGACTGCCATGTCTTCCTCCTGCATGCGTATCTAGATTTTAAAGATACTATGTGTGACATAACAGATATGAGGCTTTAAAGAGCGACATGATGTCATCACAAAATTCATTGCTTTGTGTGCTGATCTTTTAAATTAACTTACAGAAGTAAAAGGGAAAGTTGGGCTGTGTTATCTTCATCATGAGACCTCTTGATCTGAAGACGTGAAACTTAGAGCCCCTAACATGTATGTTTGTACTCCCTGTAGATCACTGTGTTCTCAGTGGCTGTAATATTGCTGGCTTTTGATGTGGATGGTACACAGTACTACATCATCTTTTTGATACCACCGTCCACTCTGGTTGGATGCTTGATCTTGTCTTTGCATGTAAGTAAGACTACTGTCTCACATCCTGGAACTCGTGACAGTTTATAAAAGCTTGACATCCTCGTGGGTCTCTAGAACTTGCAGGGCAAACTGGCTTTTCTCCCAGGTGGGACAGTGTGTTCTGCTTGACGTTTAATAGAACAGCGGACCCCTGTTTAACTCGTGGAGAGGGGTAGGACTAGGTGGCGGGAAACAGAGCAGTGTTCACAGTCATCTTACACAATTCATGTTTCTAGGCTTACTTAGGTTTGAATGGATGTGGATAAAATGATGTTAAGCTTCGTGAGTGGGGGGGGGGGGTGGCGGCTGGAGAAGCATCCTATACAAATACAATCCCTTCTTTCTATATGATATCTATGCCTCTGTAAGAAGAAAGTTGCTGGGTAGAGGGAAAAAGAAGGTACCAATGAGGTGGAGGAATGGAGAGGAGGCATCAGGCAAGAAGCAGGGGGATACAGGAAGTGTCTGGATTTCTGTGGAATAAAACTAAAAGTAGGTCGCTCATCATTTGAGAAGGACGGGCTCAACATAACTCAGATCCTCCCCACACCAAGTAATCAATGAAACTCATTGCTTCAGATGAAATCTCTTTGACCAGCTCCTCAGTGCACATGTCAGAATGAACACTTGTCTGAAATTTCTACTGCACTTGGGAAAATGTCATGGAGACTGTTTAGGGCCAATTCAGATTCCCAATGATAAAAGTCTGTGAGACGAAACTTCCCTATATAACTGCTTTTTGTTTTTGCTTTTCTAGCTTTTCATAGGTCAAATCTTTGAAGAAGGACAAGTTATAGAGCCATTCCTGGTATTCCTCATTGTAAGGATGTATTCTTTTTACTGAGTTCTAAATCATACTCAACAATGTTAATTTATGCTGTGTTTTTACTAATATAGAGACAAGATTTTCATAATACATACAAATATAGTATTTGTAAAGTCAGAGACAACTATTTTTATAAAGATTAATTTACAAGATAATTACTTGCCTAATATTAAGAACACTTGTACCTGTGATAGAAAAAAATTATAGTCCATAATTATAGCTGATTTGTAATGAAAATGAATGATTTCCAAATGTGCCAAGGAGGGTTTGGAAATTTAAATTGTTATTCAACTCTTGTCAAGAATTATACTAGTTCACTTCATACTAAGGCAGTGATCGTTTTGTGCTTTCTAATGCATTCCCCCCCCCCTCTCTCCCAGCCTTTCCTTCATGTTTTCATTTTTATTTTTACCCTTCGATGTCTGGAATGGAAGTTTGGAAAGAAAACAATGAGGAAAGATCCCATCTTTAGGTATGAAGAGATCAAACTGAGGGTTATTTTGTTTCACCAATCAATATTCTGGTTTTTTTCTTTCATGCAAAAAGAAGCCAATTAATAAACCTATGCCACTGTGTCGGGATAGACTGTGGAAGAAGGATGTACTGGTGCTAACAGACTCAGATACACAAGCCAAAGAAGACTATGATGTAGTGACAGAAACAGACCCACACTGCTGACAATAAAGTCTCTGACAGGGCATGCAATGCAACCCTGGAGGAGTTGTAATGGGACTGGATCTAAAAAGCTACCGTTTTGTATAGAGAGGTAGTTAAAAAGAATGCTGCCATTGGTCCCTGTACATAGGCAGTATACATTTTGGATCAAAGGTTTTGTGGGTGTGTTGCTGTACTCATTCCTATCCTGGGAGTCCTGTCTGGCTACAAGAAGTGGCCTCTTCAGGATACATATCCCTCACTGTTAGGAATCTCAGCTAGAGTCATCTCCTTAAACCCTCTGGAGTTTTTCCCCATCCCAGGTCTCTGGCATGTCCTAGAGATTGCCTCCCCTCTACCTGATCTCTCTTTCTTCTCCCCTGCTCTCCCTACATGTGACCTCCCCCTCCCTGCCCAGATCCCCTCCCAATCCCCCTCTTCCACCAAGTTCTCTCCTTCCATCAACTTCTAATATCTATTGTTTTTCCACTTCTAAGAAAGATTTGACCATCCTCCCTTTGGCCCTCCTTGTTATTTGGCTTCTTTGGGTCTGTTGATTATAGCATGGCTATCCTGTACCTTATGGCTAATATTCACTTATAAATGAGTACATACCATGCATCACACCCAGGAGCTTCCCCCATCCCAGGTCTTCAGCTAGTCCCAGAAATGCCCTCAACTGATTTCCATTCTCTCTCCCAGCCCTCTCCTGCTACCCTCCCCACACCTGATTCCAACTCATTTCTGCTACTCACCCTATCTCTTGCCCAGTTCCCTCACTTGGGTCCTCTGATTTCTTTAGATCTGTGAATTGTAGCATGGTTATCCTTTCTTTTATGGCTAATATCTGCTTATAAATGAATACATACCATGCTTATTTTCTGGACCTGGGCTACTTCACTCTGATTTTAATGGTGTGGAATTATGTATTTCATGTATTTTCTTAAGTGTACTTAGCCTCATTGGGTTGGAGTTTTCCTTTTGGTATCCTCTGTAGGGCTGGTTTAGTGGAAAGGTGTTGTTTAAATTTGGTTTTGTCATGAAATATCTTAGTTTCTCCATCTACGGTGATTGAAAGTTTTGCTGGGTATAATAGTCAAAGCTGATGTCTGTGGTCTCTTAGGATATGCAAGACCTTTGCCCAGGCCCTTCAAGCTTTTATAGTCTCAGTTGAGATATTGGGTATAATTCTTATAGGTTTGTTTTTATATGTTACTTGACCTCTTCCCTTGCAGTTTTAAAAAATTCTTTCTTTGTTCTGTATATTTAGTGTTTTGATGATTACGTGGAGGATGTTCATTTCTACTCCAACCTGTTCAGTGTTCTGTAAGTTTCTTGTACATTTATAGGCATCTTTTTCTTTAGGTTAGGGAAATTTTCTTCTATGATTTTGTTGAAGATGTTTTCTGGGTCTTTGAGGAAGGAATCTTCTTCTATTCCTATTATTTTTAGATTTGGTCTTTTCATACTGTACCAAATTTCCTGGAGGTTTTCTGTCATGAACTTTTTAGATTTTCCATTTTCTTTAATATACATTGATTTCTTCTATTGTATCTTCTATGCCTGAGAGTCTCTCTTCCTTCTCCTGTATTCTGTTGGTGATGCTTGCATCTGTTGTTTCTGTTTTCTCTCTTGGGTTTTCCATCTCCAAGATTGACTCAGTTTGTGTTTTCTTTATTGCCTCTATTTCCCTTTTCCAGTCTTGGACAGTTTTATTCATATCCTTTGCCCATTTGATTGTATTTTCCTGTGTTTCTTTATATCATTTGCTTCCTCTTCTAATGCCTCTACCTGTTTAAATGTATTTTCCTGCATTTCCTTGAGGGATTTATTCATGTCCCCTTTAAAGATCTCTATCCTCTTTAAATGATTGGATTTCATATCCTCTTCTTGTGCTCCAGTTTCTTTAGGATATCCAGGTTTTGTTATAGCAGGACAGCTGGGCTGTAATGGTGCCATACTGCCCTGGAACTTGTTGACTGTTTTCTTAGACTGTCCTTTAGGCATCTGGTTTTCCCTGGTATTGGCTAGATGATAGCAACAGGGCTTCAGGTTGGGGGAGCCATAGGCCAGACAATGTAGTTCAAGAAACCTGACTCTGCTGGCTGTGCAAGAGGAACTTGTGAAGCCATGTTCCAAGTTGGTTGTTCTTGGGGCTCCACAGTCCTTCACGGAGTAGTAGGAGGCTCCTGGGGTCCCACAAGGATCCTCAGAACTGAAAAGCAAGCCCAGGGATACATAATTGAGCTTGGAGGGCCACGCTTATCTCTGAAGGCTGTGGCCTAGGCTTACCAATTGGGATGGCAGGCAGATCTGACTGGGATGGGATTTGTAGGGCAGGGTTCCAAGCTGCTTAGTTTTGGTGCCCCCAAAGGTTTCCACTGGGAATACTGATGCTCTTGGAGTCCTGCAAGGCTCCCTTGGACTGAGGAGTGAGCCCAGAGATAGACAATAGGGCACCAGGAATAGCACACAACTCAGCTCTGCAGGCTATGCCTTGAGCAGGACCAGCTGGGAAGGGTTTTGTGGGGTAGAGTTCCAAGCTGGTTAGTTTTCGGACTCCTGAAGGATTCAACAGGGAAGCAGGATGCTATTAGGCTCCTCCAGACTGAGGAGAGAGCCCAGAGCTCCCTTAATTGACTTAATATTGCTCATGTCTTATGCAGGTAACCACAGCTGCTGCACAGCATGATTATGTGTGCAACACCATGTTGTGACTAGAGAACATTTCACAGCAATCCTCCCCATCCTTTGGCTCTCGCATTCCTTCTGCCCACTCCTTCCTGTTATTTCCTGAGCCTTGAGAAAGGAGATGAAACAAATGTTCCATCTTTGACTGAGTACTCACATTATCTTATTTTCTGATATAGTACTAATTTTAAATACTCTGGCCCATTTCCCCCATCAGAACAAAATAGTTTATGTTGTTGGGCTATACTATTTTCAAAAGAATTTTTCAGATTATTTCTGAACTATCCACTAGGATTGAAAGTAATCTTCCCACAGCTGAGTATAATAGAAGATAGGTAAAGAGTGATGGTCACTAAGCATGGTGGTGCTGACAAGGGCAAGGGGAGTCACATGGGATGAATGCAGACTACACCAAAGGGAAACACGATGCATTTCTCATCTTGCAGTTCAATTGAAAATGGGTTTAGAACAACAAATCATTGTTGACACAAAGATAAAGGCCACAGTCAATTATTAATGGATGGTTTTGACCTTAGAATTTCTCCAAGAAACAATGATGTGTATCAAAACCCAGAAGAGCCAGAAGATGAGGATGAAGATGTTCAAATGGAGAGAATGAGAACAGCGAATGCCTTGGTATCCACCAGTTTTGATGAGGTAAGCACACAAATTAGCTAGCTTACCAAAAATGCAAATGTGTACTCATTAAAGCAACTGGTCTACCAGACTTATTCTCTAATGATGCTTCTTTTCCTTCATCCTAACAAAAGGAAGTCACTGTTTTATAGTGTGGCCATCATTTTTACATTAAAATGAGCAGACTGAAAGTCAGTGTTTCCAATCCTTAGTATAAACTAAAAAAAGAATACAGGTGAATTAACTCAAATCATGAAGGACTTTGAGAAACTGAGCATGTAGTGACAATTGTCACTGTTTCCAGTGAGAATGTACAGTATTCAACATAAGGCACACTGTCTGGTGCTTTTCGTGTCTTTCTCGTGTTCAGGGAGTCAGGCATGCTCTCTAAAACAATGTGTTTCTTAGTAGATGTCATTGTAAGGGAAGGTCATTGAATACTTTCCGTAGACAAGGGCTAAGATAAGAAAAGAAGTAGATAATGATGGTGCCCACTAGTATCTCTTTGATGCACAGTTAGGGTAGTGTAGGGATTACAGCTTATTCAAAGTCAGTGGCAAGAACAGTCTGATGTGACATTCTTCTTGTTTCCAGAAGCCAGTCATCATTGCCAGCTGCCTACGCAAAGAATATGCAGGGAAGCAGAAGCATTGCCTTTCCAAGAAGAAGGCCAAGATAGCCACTAGGAATGTCTCGTTTTGTGTCAGGAAAGGTTAGACATGTGGTTTTCAATAGTTGGCTCAAATAATGAAACTATTGAACTATTTCGTGGTTCTTGAGGAAAATCCTTCACACACTATCTTCTTACTCACGTGTGGACTCCTCTCCGGGTAGCCTGACAGCTCCTTTACACATTTCATTTTTAAGTACATACATTCACTCCAAGAATAGGGGCCCAGCTCTATCTACACAGGAACCAACACTACTATATGCCCCTTGAAAGCCATTACATTTTCTCTTAAACTCACACAACTGACATTCTAGTGTTTACGACTTTTAAAGAGAATTGGTTGGGGATGTAGCAGTATTTACTGAAGGCTTATGTTGGAGGAACTCAATTTTTAACATTACTACCAAAGACTTAAGGTCACAGGTAACAGAATCAGACACTCTTAGTTTCTAAGAATGGCTGTCCAATTTCCATTAGTATACTCTTGGGAAAATACCTCATTCTTGAGGCTTTTTATCACCAAGAATGAAAGAAGAGATTGTGATGATTTCTTGGGATAGTTGTGACAGTTAAATGGGACACACAAGGTACAAAACAATGACATACATCAGACAGTGAGAGTTAAGACTGTGCTATGCTTAGTTTTACTGTAAATTTACGTTCAATATAATTCCTGTGTTTCAGGTGAGATTCTAGGATTGTTGGGACACAATGGAGCTGGCAAAAGTACATCTCTTAAAATGATAAGTGGAGACACAAAAGTCACAGCTGGGCAGGTAGGTGGCATATTATTTGAAAAATTGTCAGGTGTCACAGCTTTATAAACCATAAGATTCTGTTCAAGATGATTAAAGTGATGAATGCAATACACAGGAGAGTAAATTCATATGCACACTATATAGAAACTAAGTGCTCGGAAAGAACAATTATTTATACCTTCAAAGACACACAGAAAGAATGTTCTGTGACAGATTACAAAAGAATATAAGAACACATATAATCCTATTAACTTGTCAATAAAACACTTCTAAGGAGCACTTTCCTCTTAGCATGTAATGTTTTAATCTTGAGTAAAATTGTTTGTAAAATCTTAGGATATTCACTGTCCTTTAGAAGCCACTAAGTTGCTCAAATATGTGTGTGTGTGTGTGTGTGTGTGTGTGTGTGTGTGTGTGTGTGTGTGTGTGTCAGTGTGTGTATATTTCAAATACACTATTTGGAAGGACCATTTTTTAATAAACTGTAAAAATGAACATCAGAGAAGTAAAGTGGACTTAAATCACACATACAGGAAGTAATTAAAAGAAGTAGACAATCAACAACAAAAAAAGAGGCATCATAGATCAGAAACAAAACCTTTTCCCCTGATTCCACAGCAGAAGCTTGAAGATCCCTTTGCAAAGTCCAGGGAGGCCAGGGCAAACGATAAAGCAGAAGTCTACAGACCTGCACCTTGGAAGAGGGGGGGAGGTGGTCAAGCCAAGAGGTGAAAAGATAGGCAGGGATACAACTGGCAGGTATCCCCTACCCCACCCCACAAAGACAGAGAAGATGGCAGGTTACCATGTCCCTCTGAAGCCAAGGCGACAGCAGCTCATCATGGAAGGTGCTCATCCAGAAATGGTGGTGAGCTGCACCCTCATTTCAGCTCTAACTGTCTCCAATTCTCTCCAACTCAGTCCTTTTTCTGACCCCTCAACTCACTGACTTATTTCTCATGAGGTGTGTTAGCACAGCAGATGACTCTTCATGGTTACATTGTGACAGAACACAGTAAAAATAAGATGGCTGAGGTGATGACTGTCAGTAGATAGCTTGGTGCATTATCTAGGACCTAACTTCATTCTCCAGAAACCACAGGAAATCCCAGCATGGTAAAATGTGCTCTTAACCCTAGTGCTAGGGCCCTAGATACAAGCAGCTATATTCCTGGCCTTTACTGGACATAGAGCCCTATTCTAATTGGTAAGCTACAAATCCAATAAAAGACCCTGAGTCAAAAATAAATAAATAAGTAAACCAAGAGACATTCCCTGAGTTTGGCATCATGGAAGTGACTTAGTCACAACAGCCTTGTTCTCCTATTCCATCACTTTCATGATTCCTCTTCTCTGTGACTGTCAGGTCACCTCCTACTTGTCTTGCAGGTGACTACAGGAGATGACCTCTCTGTCCTTGGGCTGCATCTCTCCTCATCCTCTTGCTCATTCTGCTCCAACACACCTTTCCTTGCCTTGGTCTAGGAACAGCACATCAAATGGCATTCCTTCATAGGCTTAGATCTTACATCTTACTCTTTGCTCTGTGCCAAATCCTTCCCCCCACCAAAAAAAAAAAAGAAAAGAAAAAAGTCTGGTTTTTACCCCATGATTGAAACTTCTTCTCTTCCATTAAAATGATTCCTCAGAAAATGACGGGCTAACAACCAACCCAAGGTCACTTCTGCAGTTTTTCTCCATCTAAGCCTTCTGGTTTCCACCATAGCACCACTCTGACTGACCTTATTCTATTTACTCTTCCCTCCACTTGTTGTTTGCCTGGTTCTCTCTGTAGAATCGAAACTCTAAAAACAAGGTACTAATTATTTTAAGCCCCTCATCTATGAGCATTAAGTGCAGCCTCTGTCACAGAGGAGGTATTCAAAAGAACACGGAAGAACAAGTGAGGGTAAAGAGTCATTCTTAAGATGCTTCATTTAGAAAACTATGAAAACATTGGATATGAAGTGGGAACAAAAGTAACACTGGGAGTAACACATACACACACACTGGAAGATTTTTGACAGTCCACTTAGAAGACTAAGTTTCTGTCTGGGCACACATTTATTCATAGGTAATTACTACTAACAAGCTCTCTCCAGTGTAAGATGTTGGCACACAGTTAAAATTCCCTTTGGTCTGGGAGGGAGTGTCTGTGAGAGAGCTGTCACAGGAGTACTCCTTGAGTAGGTGTGGAATGTGGGCTCTACTGATGGACTTTTGTCTATAGGTGTTACTGAAAGGGAGCAGAGAAGGGGACACCCCGGGGTTCCTGGGGTACTGTCCTCAGGAGAATGCTCTGTGGCCCAACCTCACTGTGAAGGAGCACCTGGAGATATTTGCTGCAGTGAGGGGCTTGCGCAAAAGTCACGCTGCAGTCGCCATCACAAGGTACATGAGTGGGGGTGCACTTAGAACAGGAGGAGGTCAGGGAGAAAGTGGGTGACAGCATTTGCAGAAAACTTGGGGTGAAATGCTCAAGACGCTGGGCAGATTTAAAATTAGGAATTAGTTTTCCTGTTTGGGGCGGGCATTATTTGTTTTTCCCCAGTCATTAAACATGGAAAAGGGGGAATATATTGGTAAAATTTATTGAAAAATACAAAATTTTAATGTATTGATCATAGATTAACTATTTGGATTCTATGACATGATAATGTTTGAGAAGGGCTAACCTCAGCCAAGAAGATCACCTTTTCCCCACTAACACACACACACACACACGCACACACACACACAAGCTTCAGAATTCCATCTATTGGCCCCACTCCCCAATCTCGCCCAGGCTCATTGCCCCAGCTTCCCATTATCTATCTTCACTGAGTAGAAGATGGTGATGATGTTCTGCTGTTTCTCTTTAGGTTGGCAGATGCGCTCAAGCTGCAGGACCAGCTGAAGTCTCCTGTGAAGACGCTGTCAGAGGGAGTGAAGAGAAAGGTATATGCAGGGCTCAGGAGGTAGAGCTTCGAGCACACCTCAGGGAGGCACACTTGAGGTGGTGCATCATGGGATGTCTCTCTTGTTATAGCTGTGCTTCGTGCTGAGCATCCTGGGGAACCCATCTATATTGCTTCTAGATGAGCCGTCCACTGGGCTGGATCCTGAGGGGCAGCAGCAAATATGGTGAGGAGATGCTGCCACTGGGGTTGAACCCACTCCTAGAAGGGGGCTTGAAAACAGTTTCACTCACTCAGAAATTGTTTTTACCAAGCATAAGGTGCAGGGTTCAGATTCCCCACACCCACACAAAAATCCAGGGGTTATCTTGCTTGCTGTAGTCTGAGTGCTGTGGAGCTGAAGTCAGGAGGAGAGCTGGAGCTCACTGAATAACAAGTCTTGGCTAATTGGAGAGCTCCGGGTTCAGTGAGAGCCACTATTTCAAAAATCAATGTGGATAACAGGATACCCAACCTTGGCCTCTGGCCTCTAGCTACACATGTACACAGGTGCACTTACACACACGTGGCACGTGCACACAGGCACATAAAGCACACAGAAAGAATGTCAAAGTATATCTTAAAACATTTTATGTACATAAAGAAACAAAACTACCAACACCCTTAGTAACAATCAATGGTTTGCAAACTAGCATTTCTCTAGTAATATTTCTCAAACATCTCTGAGAAAGGAAGTACACATTGCATTAGGCTGCAAGCCGCTCCCTGTGTGTACTAGAGCAGCGTAGGGATCTCTGGGTTGGTACAGGAACTTCTGAATCACAAGCATGTGTCTGGTGCTGGGCATCAGAACAGTGGTTCTTGGTACGTTGTAAAACCCGCTATTTATTCTGCAATGACTTCCTTCTGCTGGCTTGGGTGACAGACACTGTTGAGTTCTGCATCATTCTGTCCCCATGTGCATGCCTGTTTTGACAGAATTTCCCTCTTCATAGAAGCTCGTAATAAAATACTGCATCCTGCTGGTGCTCCTTTTCAATGCATGCTTCCTTTTTCTGTCCTTTTCTTATTTATTAGGCTACTATCTAAATTGTGAATGTTGTCTTGACAATATAGGCAAGCAATCAGGGCCATCATAAAAAATACAGACAGGGGTGCCCTGCTGACCACCCATTACATGGCAGAGGCTGAGGCTCTGTGTGACCGAGTGGCCATCCTGGTGTCTGGAAGGCTGAGGTGAGTATGTGTCTCGAGACCACACTGACTCTTGCAATGTGTGACTAGATGGTGTTTCCCATAGACAAGGAAATAAATGTTAATGGCTAGAATTGCTAGACCCCAGTTAACAGCAAGAACCCCAAGACAGACCTGGTAACAAGCTGAGGGTTTCAAACACTGCCACACATACTTCTCTCTCCCTATTCCGAACGCATCCTCCTCCAATTCCCAGGTGTATTGGATCCATCCAACATCTCAAAAGCAAATTTGGCAAAGATTACCTGCTGGAGATGAAGGTGAAGACCCTCGAGCAGGTGGAGCCCCTCAATACGGAGATCCTCAGGCTTTTTCCCCAGGCTTCTAGGCAGGAACGGTAAAGTTGCTCTTTGGTTTCGATCTGATACCGAACGTTGGTTTCCCCCTGTCAGTTATACTGGTTTGTAGTCAGTTGAAAGGAAACGTGGCAGAAAAATTACTCGATAGATATCTGATGGAAAGCAGAGAAGATAGAGCTGATGTAAAAGCAGATGTACCATATATTGTGGCCCTACTATGTGCTATGTCCCATCCTTGGCTTGTATAATCTCTTTCTCATGAAGACTTTTCGGGATCAAGATTGTCATTCTAAACTAAAATAATATGTTTAAGGGACTAGAAGGTAATTCAGGGTTAAGTGTTTGCTGTACAAGCATGAAAATATGAACGTTACTCAACACCCACATTAAAAGCCCAATGTGATTGCACAGTCCTGTAATCCCTACACCAAGAGTGGAGGCAGGTAAATCTTGTTCTTTTGATAGCCAACTAGAGAGTAGATATGTTGTTAACAACTCTTAGTCCTGATTAAAAATAACAACAGTTGAGTAGTGAGGTTGTAATGAGTTTAGTCCTAGCTGATGTGTTCTCCCTCTGTTCCTAGGTACTCTTCTCTGATGGCTTACAAATTACCAGTGGAAGCTGTACAGCCTTTATCCCAAGCTTTCTTCAAGTTAGAGAAAGGTAAGAGTGAGAGCCAGGTCTCAGAAAGTAAGACAATGAGGAGAAAATTATTCTAAGCAGGAGGATTACTGCATGTTCCAGCCCAGCCAAAGTTACAAAGTGAAACACTGTCAGAAAAGAAAAGAAGAGGAGAAAAGAGGATAGGAGAGGGGAGGGCAGGGGAGGGGAGGGGAGGGGAGGGGAGGGCAGGGGAGGGGAGGGGAGGGGAGGGGAGGGCAGGGGAGGAGGGGAGGGGAGGGGAGGGGAGGGGAGGAGGAGGGGAGGGGAGGGGAGGGGAGGAGGAGGGGAGGAGGAGGAGAAGAGAAGAGGAAAAGGGGAGGGGAAGGAAGGAGAGGGGAAAGAGACAAAGGGAAGAGAAACTGTTGCAGGATATTTGATTACATTGTCAACCCTGAGATTGGAGATTGTGTTATTTACTGTGGGGCAGGGTTGGGGGGATTGGGTGGAGGGGGACAGGATACTGTTTCTAGTGGTGGTGTGGCTCCAATTCTCTTCCATGCCCTTCATATTCTATTCTGGTTGACAAGGCAGGTCCCATGTTCAATCGTGGGACTCTTCAGTGTCTTTTAGAAGGAGTGCATGTAGCTATTCTCTCCCTAGGAAATCTCAGACACCCTCCTCTTGAATCTTCCAAAACAGCCTAATTCAAGCAGCTTTCATCTGCGTCTTCCTATGTGGCTGTGCAAAGGCTCGTGCATAAGAAAAGAACATTTCTCATTTCCATTTCTCTCTTAAACCCAGAATCCAAAAAGTACCCAGCACGTAAGCCTAATACAAGCAGTGTTCCTCCAGTCAAAGTAAATGTGTTAATGTATTTTAACTGAGTGGACTTATCATAACACAATTAACGCTTTAATTATGTGTGTCTGCTGTTGGCTTATGAGACTATCTATATAAGAAAATATGCATGCTCCTAAATGCATTTCTCCTTATACAGTTAAGCAGACCTTTGACCTGGAGGAGTACAGCCTCTCTCAGTCTACCCTGGAGCAGGTGGGTCATTGGTAATGACTTTACCACCCACAAAATGCAGACATATCATTTGCTACTCTGCTTCACTTGCAACTACATGTGACATCTCTCTTTCTCATCTATCCTTTCCAGGTCTTCCTAGAGCTCTCCAAGGAGCAGGAGCTGGATGGCCTTGAATTAGAAGAATTAGACTCCTCCATAAAGTGGAAGCTCCTCCCACAGGAAGAGGCTTAAGCCAAAAATATCTCTCCTCTTCCTTCATAAGACTGTGTTGTTCCTTAAAGACATCTATTTTTATGAAATATTTTAGTACCTATATTATAAATACTATGATGTTCCTCGGGGATTGGAGAACAGGGGTGAGTACCGTATAGAGGCTGGACCACAGGGAACCTTGTCTAGCCTTCTCCACATCCCTTTAGGACACTTATAGCCATAGTTCTGTAGAATGTTGAATAAACAGTTACTTTTATACAATTATTTCCATTTCTGAGTATGATATACTTAGTTAAAATATTTTAGATAATTTTTTGTATCAAAACCGTAGGCTTAGATTTTTCAAAACCAACTTTAATAAGGGTTCTTAAGTTCTTCAACCTCTCTTCTAGCTCACCAACCAAAGGTAGGAAAGAAGAAAAGTTAATAGGAAATGAGGGATGTGAATATCATTTGGAAGTAGTGCTTTGGGGCAGTTCCAAACATGAATCAGTAGCAGCTGTCCAGTGCAATCACAAACACCAAACACAAATCAGTAGCAGGAGGCTCAATCCAGAAGAAACCTTGAGGATCCACCAAATAGGTATGAGCCCACAGAATGTCAGGAGCCATCACAGGACAAGCTAATAACTAGCAGGTGATCTTCCTGAGATGACTGCCTTAGATTAAAATTTATGACGGAACTTCAATAGGCAAGGCCCAGGAGAAAGTCGTTTTAGGAAAGATTCCTGCTATTAATATGCTTTTCCTATTATTATTATTATTATTATTATTATTATTATTATTATATACATATGACCATCGCTAGGTATTAGTCCACCCTTTTGAGCAGATCTCTGCAGATCTACAAAGATGTACTGTCTTGTACTGATGCTATGTAGACAAATAGATGGCTTCTTAATTCTTAATGGTGATCCTATAAGAATTTCTAAAATTATATCAGTATTTATTAAGCTCTTATATAGTGGGACTGCTATTAGGTCCTTTTCTGATAGTCAAAACTGCAATGAGAACTCTGCCAGTCTCCCACGTGTCACCAGTTAATTGCCTCTTAGATGGTAAAAAGACTTTCTACTACTCAGAGCACATTCCAAGAGGTTGTAAAACAATTAACCGAAGGTCATAAAAAGAGAACTAACGATTTATTATAGGTGCTAGGAGCTGTGACTGGTGATGGATGCTTAGCTAGATAGTTACTCCTAGTGGATATGCATGTAAACATTCTCTGTTGTAAACTTCTATTTCAGTTTATGATTTGAATTTTTGTGTAAACTTGTAATGAACTTTTTACCATGTGATCATGTATTCTGAACGATGTATAAGTGCTGAGGACAAAGAGAAGAGACAGAACTGAGCTGAGGACAGAACTGAGCTGAGGACAGAACTGAGCTGAGGACAGAACTGAGCTGAGGACAGAACTGAGCTGAGGAGAACTTTTTAGACAGAAGACTTTTTAGAAAGATCTGAACAGAATTTTTAGAATAGAACTGAGGGGTTTGTTTTGTTTTGTTTTGTTTTTAAAGTCAGGACACAAAAGAACTTTATAGAAAGATTTCAACTCAAAAAGAGCATAGAAGTAAAGAAAGGCACACCTTTGGGAGAAAGGGCATTGAGAGTAAGAGCATTATTGTGATATCAGAGTAGGAGGAAAGAGCAAAATTATAAGGAGAATGAACAGTGGAATAACTTAGAAACCATAGGTTACAAACTAAGAAAGCAATGTGAAGAATTCAGAGGGAAAGAGGGAATAAGAAGAAGCTGTAGAGAAAGCAGAAGGGGCAGGCAAGCTTTTCCTTATCATGGGACAGAACAGGTCTTTTCTTAATAACAAGCCAGGCTTAGTCTTATTAAAAGGAACCAAGCTCTCTTCTTACAAACTTGAGTTTAATTCACTTAGCATCAAAAGGTAGAAACTGTTTTGTTCGCTATACAATAAAGATTGGAGTTCATTTTTCATCCAGAATGAGTGAATTCTTTCTGCACTGCTGTTTAGTCTTTTGCTCCAAATGCATATGTAAGCATGAATGTGTGTGTATAAGTATGCAGTTGTGAGAATGTATGCAAACTAAGCCCAACTGGTTTGAATGGAAATGTATAAATATTCATGCATGAATCTGTATGTGAATCTATGTGTGTTTATGCATATTTGCTTCTGTAAAAGTTTTTTTCTTCAGCAAGTGATATCTTTTATGTTTCAATAGAAGTCTATTGTTCCAAACTTCCCCCTAGCCTGACAAGTGAGAGGCATCTGGACAAAAATGGAAAAGGCTCTAGCAATTAATCCTTTATTTAATCTCCTGCTGTTTTTTTTAATAAAACAACATATTAATGTTCTTAATTTTCTTTTTATTTTATTTTTTGTTAATCATTCCATTCATTTACATCTCAAATGATATTCTACTTTCCAGTTACCCCTCCATGAACCCCCCATTCCACATCTGCCCCCTCTCCTCAGTCCCCTTTGACTCTATGAGGGTGCTCCCCCACCCACCCACCCACCCCCTCCTGCACCACAGCTCCAGCATCCCCCTACACTGGGTCATCAAACCTCCACAGGATCAAGGGCCTCCCCTCCCATTGATAGACAAGACATGTTCAGACAAGGCCATCCTCTGCTACATATATATCTGGAGCCATGCATTCCTCCCTGTACACTCTTTGACTGGTGGTCTAGTCCCTGGGAGCACTGTCTGTCTAGACAATGTTGTTGCTGTTGCCAAGAGGTGCTTGCTGACAGAAACTTGGTATGGCTGTTCCTTGGGAGGTTCAGCCAGCAACTGACTGATGCAGATGTGAATGCTTGGAGCCAACCATCTGACTGAGCTCAGGGAGCCCAGTGGGGGAGCTGGGGGAAGGACTGGAGGAGAGAAGAGGATTGCAACGAAGCAAGCTTGTACAATGACTCTGGAAATCAGTCTGGCGGTTCCTCAGAAAATTGGACATAGTACTACCAGAGGATCCCGAAATACCTCTCCTGGGCATATATCCAGAAGATGTTCCAACCGGTAAGAAGAACACATGCTCCACTATGTTCATAGCAGCCTTATTTATAATAGCCAGAAGCTGGAAAGAACCCAGATGTCCCTCAACAGAGGAATGGATACAAAAAAATGTGGTACATTTACACAATGGAGTACTACTCAGCTATTAAAAAGAATGAATTTATGAAATTCCTAGGCAAATGGATGGACCTGGAGGGCATCATCCTGAGTGAGGTAACCCAATAACAAAAGAACTCCCACAATATGTACTCACTGATAAGTGGATATTAGCCCAGAAATTTAGAATACCCAAGATATAAGATACAATTTGCTAAACGCATTAAACTCAAGAAGAACGAAGACCAAAGTGTGGACACTTTGCCCCTTCATAGAATTAGGAACAAAACACCCATGGAAGGAGATACAGAGACAAAGTTTGGAGCTGAGATGAAAGGATTGACCAGCTAGAGACTGCCATATCCGGGGATCCATCCCATAATCAGCTTCCAAACGCTGACACCATTATATACACTAGCAAGATTTTGCTGAAGGACCCAGATATGGCTGTCTCTTGTGAGACTATGCCATGGCCTGGCAAACACAGAAGTGGATGCTCACAGTCAGCTATTGGATGGATCACAGGGCCCCCAATGGAGGAGCTAGAGAAAGTACCCAAGGAACTGAAGGGATCTGCAATCCTATAGGTGGAACAATAATATGAACTAACCAGTGCCCCCCAGACACCCCTCGTGTCTCTAGCTGCATATGTATCAGAAGATGGCCTAGTCGGCCATCAGTGGAAAGAGAGGCCCATTGGTCGTGCAAACTTTATATGCTTCAGTACAGGGGAACGCCAGGGCCAAGAAGTGGGAGTGGGTGGGTAGGGGAGTGGGTGGGGCAGCGTGTGGGGGACTTTTGGGATAGCATTGGAAATGTAAATGAAATAAATACCCAATTTAAAAAAACTGAAAAAAAAAGAAGTGCATGAAAAAAAAAGAGAGAGAGATGTTTAAAGATGAGGTGCTAAATGCCAGAGACTGTAGTTTCAGGCCTACACAGAAGGCAGGTCAGCTACAGTGGCACAGTAAATTAGACTTAGAAAAGTAAACTTTCAATTATTATACAGCAACCCTAAATATCTCATAAGACAAAAGTCTTATCCCATATCTTGGAAAACAAAAGTCTTACCCTCTGCCCTTTCCCCCCTCTATTGCCTCAAGGAGAACCAACAAGAAAGAACATGCTGGGACTGGTCCCAGTCAACAGAAGTGGAAAGAAGCAGCCAGAATACCATGAGAAGTTCTTTGGTGCCTTTTTCTCTATGAAGGCACAGCACAACAAACAAAGATAGCAGCAGAGTGTTGGAAGGCAAACCAATGCAAGAGAGCTGCATTGTCTCAATGTCTGTGGGGTTATATCCTTTCTATACATGCGCCCTCTGAAAAGTCCACTGCAGCAGAACAGCATATGCCCTCTGCTTCAGTACAACATCCTCTCATAAGACAGCTTCCGGGAAAACATCACATGGCACAACCTACTCTCCAAAGAAGCTAGAAATTTCCACTTCACAAAACATTTAAGCATGCTTCTCTAATCTAGAATGTGAAATCCATACATTTACTCTCGGGATGCCTGCTGCTCTGAAGAGTCAATTACAGCTAAGAATACTGAAAGACTATTGGTCAGATCATCCAGTACCCACATAGGTAAGTTATCCACAGATCACCTGATGATGAAGATACAATCTGGAAAGCCAAAATTCGCTATTAGAAGTTAGTTGTGCTGTATTTTTACTATAGCATGAAATCTGGGCATTAAAGACCCCTAAATGACAACTAATCTTCCATATGCACTTGGTATGTGGATTCAGAAAGATTGCACTTTTGAATCACATGACCAAGCAGATGAAAAAATAAGATCACACACATACACATCATGGGAGAGAGAAAGAGAGTGGGAGGAAGGGAAGAGAAAGAGAAGGAAAAGATAAAGGGGATAAAAAGGAGAGAGAATGAAGGAATGAAGGAATGAATATGAATATAATTATGACCTGGCCAGCCTGGAACAGTCTATTAGCCTCAAATTCACAGAGATCCACTTGTTTCTGCCTCCCTAGTTCTGAGATTAAAGAAATTCACCACTACATCGGGTTAATTTTACCATTTCATGTCTGTTCTTCATCTTTTTTCCTTTCTTTCCTTAATAACCACATATTTAAGAGTTTCTTTAAAAATCATTTTTAAATATTTGCTAAAAATAAGCAAGCATATTTGCTAACATGAACTTGTGAGGGTTTAAATATGCTAGCATTTAGATTTACGCTTTTGATATTGTCTGCTAAGTATAATTAAACTGTAAAGTGGAAATTTCTGGTTACTTTGGAAACTTAGGTTATAATTACGTTTTGCTGGGGCAGAAAGGTGAAAGGCTGTTTTGCTAAAGCAGACATGTGAAAGAATGCTTTGCTGAAGCAGACACGGGTGAAAAGATGTTTTGTTATAGCAGACACATGAAAGGATGTGTGGTGTTTAGAAAGAATGTAAATATGAGCCCACAGACAATGGGAGCTGGGGCATTGGTTCGCTTTGCTCCACCTTGACAGTCTGCTGGCAACATGGATGTATTGGTTCACCTTGCATTGCATTGCTGCGTTTCCTTTGTAATGACTTAATAGAGAAAAGCTTACCAAAGAACTTCTCATGACATCCCTGTGTCTTCTTGCCTCTTCCACAGAATCAGGCTGGTTGGTGAGCCTCACGGTTTCTTCTGAACTGAACTGCCCTTGACAATTCATGTGTGGTGTCTGTCAAGTGGACCGGATTGCAGATGCTAATTTGTGTTTTGTGTTTGTCTAGTGAACTGGACTGAGAACAACAATGATTGGAATCACCCCCCAAAGAACTATTTCTAAACATGTCCACTTCCCCTGTCTCCTAATTACCTTTCTTTTCCACTACTTCTGGTGGGTGATGGGATAGAAGGGAGATTGAACCCTTACAAAGATAGGTTGTGAAAAATATATGCCTATAAAACCCTCTGTCCCCATTCATGTATATCACCATAAAAGAAGAAGACATATATTGTGATTGTATTTTCCTGAGACTAAGTTTGCATATCTAACTGACCTTTTTCATTATCTAGAAAGATGTAGCAATTTGGAATCCCAAGGAATATAATGCCAAGCTGGGAGCTTTCTGGATATATGATTAGAATAGAGCATCCAATCCTACCAAACCTTAACACACTATGTTGTTACAGTAGAATCCCAGACACTAGACATTTCTTCTTCTCTATTTCTGTAAGTCAATGTTCAGAGATCAGTAGATTAATCAAAATCATACAATAGCTAAAGAGCTTACCCAGGGTCCTACTGACAATTGATCTTCTCATCGCTCCAAACAGCTTCAATGTCATGCTAATTTGGTTTGGAAAGCAGCAGGTGTAGAAACCCCAGACCCTTCCCAACGTGCTCCAAATTCAATCAGAAATGAAATCATACCTATGTGGTATGAAGCAAAAAGATAACAAAATAACATTATAGAATGCCATGCTGCATGCTATCAACAGAAGTGTTCACTGCAATATTTTAAGGAAGGGCTGGAGAGATGGTTTAGTCGTTTTTCCAGAGAACTCCAGTTCAGTTCCTAGCACCCACTTTGGGTGACTCTAATTTCAGCTCCAGAGAATCAGACATCTTTTTCTGCCCTTTATCTGCACAAATACATACACACACACACACCAATAAATAATAAATAAATTTTAAAATCTTTTTAATGTTTAAAGATAAGGAGATGCATTTTGGAATTAGCCTGTCTTATGAATGTGAGCTGAAAGACATTTATCCTTGAATTTGAAGGAATCATTGGAGGCTTATGGGTGAGAGCAGAACAAAATTACTGGAAAGCAACTGGAGGGTTATCAAAGATAAATTGTTCTTACTTCAATACAAGGCACATGGCCAAAGGTGACCTGTTTGACCAAGAGTCTGCAAACATTTCTTTAGTGGTGACTAACTGGCCCTTCTAGTTACAGTCTGTGGGTTTCTGGGGTTCAAAAGAAACTGGCAAAGTCCGCCTCAAATGGAATGGCAGCAAGCCAATAACTAGGAAAACAGCTCAAATACAGTAAGTAGCTTAATTCTATTGTGATTTGGAGGCGGTGGAGACCAGTAACTCACAAGGTAATCATTTAAGTGGTAATCATCTAGAAAGACTGGGAAGAGGATAAGGAAGGAGAAAACAAAGAGATACCTAGAGTGACTTGTCTTCAGATCTGTGCCATTCTGAACCAAAGGTCATCTGACTCTTTGTATAATGGCCACAGCCACAGTTATTGGCCATCAGCCATCAGATTTTACTGGGGTTCTGTTTTTGGTTTTGTTTTTGGTTATTGTGAAACCCAAACCACAGCTGTTAAGCACTTAGTTGCAGCTGTCTGGCAATGACATTCTGCCTCTACTTGATATAAACTCCATGTGTTCCTTTGTGAATGACCTCTTCCTTTGCTTCGCTGATAAGGACTTTTGAATAGTAAAGATATTTACACTTGTGGGGGTTGCTGCATCGGTGGACACAGACTTCTGAAGCATTGTGTTGCCTGTCTGATGTTTCAAACACAGGAATTTAGAATGGAATGTGGTCCAAGAGCCTGGATCCCAGGTCTCTTAAGAGAGCCCAGAGACAGAGATTGCTGGCAAAGAAAGCAGAAGAAGGGAAAGATGGGGTCTACGAGGGAGAGGGATGGTGTCAGAGGGTGAGAATGAAGGGAGAGGTGGATCTTCCACCACTCGAATCATAAAAAACCTGATGGAACTCCAGCGTGTGAAAGGTCAGGACATTATATTCAAAGGAAGTAGAGGAGTCCAGTAAGCTATAAGAGCTTCTGAGACTAGTGAAGAGAAGCAACTTAGGACAAATATTGAAACCCAATATAAAACAAAGACAGCCTTGTTCTCTACCAAAAGCTTTATGCAAGCTACTTCTAACAGTCAAGACATTAAAGACAGTGCTGGTGGTTTTTATTTCTATTAAACCATGTGTCCTAGTCTGATTTTCTGTCACTATAGTAAAACGCTGGCCAAGTCCAGTTAAGGAGAAAGGGGATGACTTCGCCTTACAGGTTACAGACTTTAATAGAGGGGAGCTAAGGCAGGAACCTGAAGGCACAAATGAAACAAAGACCACAGTGGAATGATGCGGATTGGTTTGCTCCTCATGCCCTGCTCCCCTTGCTTCTCTACACAACACAGACCTATGTGACTAAGGGTGGCACTTCCCACAGTAGGCTGGGCCCTCATCAGTGAATTAACAATCTAGAAAATGTCTCACAGACATGGATGCAGAACAGTCTGATGTGAATAATTGTTGAGTCGAGGTTTGCTCTTCCTAGGTGACTTCAGGGTTTCATCAGGGCTGACATCTGAAGCAAACTTTGACCTTTCCACATCTTGCCAATATTTTTTATGTCATAAGTTAGCACAGTTTTGTCAAGAGATAGATCATCCTGCCTGCCTTTTGTTTTATGATTTAGAAGTTTTATCTAGATAAACTAGTCCACCATTTATTTTCTGTCCTTGCTCCTACAATAAATTGCTCACTGCCAGTTTGTGATCTTTAGTTACCAGATGGTGGCCTCATTCCCAACCTAAAAGGAATGTTTTCCTGTATTGTACATTTGTTCCAAGCCTGTTTTCTTTCCCCAATGCATTTAACCCATGACACACGGAGGTTTACAGAGCTCTATTTGCAGCTTATATTCTGTAAAAGTCTTAAAATTACTTGTATCAATTTAGGAGTTCTATAAAATTATCAATTCATCCACACAGCATTTCTACATGAAAAAATATTTTTTATTGATTCTGCAGATCTGTCCCATAGTGTGGGCTGATGCCCAGGAATCATCAAGCTATGTACGAGTGAGTGGCAGGAAAGGCACATCAGCAGCAAGAAACAATCCTAGGATGAAGTCTCTGAGAACCCCGCTTCTCAAAACACACCCATCACACCCATGCAAACTGGTGGGCCATCTCCAGAAAACTCACTTTTTTAACTTAGCCTTTCCTAGATGTGTTCTAACAGAAGACATTAAGTATTACAAAGTTTAGCTGCAGCATATGATCTAGCCTGGGCCCCCTCTGAACCACAATTTCTGTGTGTTGACTTTAAGGAAACACTTCTGAGAAGATTGTACCTCAATAGTGCTGGTATTACTAACCACAGTGTTGGGAGCTATTAAGACAACACAATTGTCCTGATCTCTGAATTGGGCCTCTCCCCCGAGAAGAAAAGGTTGTCAAAAGCGGGCCACCGGACGCACCGCTCTGAGAACAACCACAGATTGTACCAACCCTAAGTCAGCACTGGATGTCCTGACCTCAAGATGTACCCTGATACCACCAAGTTCCTTCTTCCCCTTGTAGTCGCCAAAAGAAAAATTTCTGCTGCCCCATCCCTCCTGCTGAGAAGCATTTGCTCTTTTTCCTCTGCCCCATTCCTCCTGCTGAAAGGCACTTCCCCTTTTGCTTGTGCATTTAAACCTCGGGCCTGGCTAATACATTTGGGGTCTTGATGCAATCCAGAACGGTTTCCGTGTCGTTATTCGCACAAGACCCTCATCTCTCTCTACCCCCCTATTTGGTTATTAGGAGAAGGTGCCCTCAAGACCCTCAAATAACTGGACCTGCTGGACGGGTCACCACAGCTGAACTTTGAACCCTGGCTGGGCTGCATCCTTTGTTCAAGTAAAGCCCAGGAGGTTTCATTTCCAAAGACTATTAGTTCAAATATGTCAAACAAAGAGCCTTGATGGGACTCTCAAATTTCCCTCTGAAATTTCACAAATCAGGACTTCATTCCTATCCTCCAGGTTCCCAGAGAATGACCTTAAGCTACAAATACACAGTGGTTTTTCCAGTCCAAAGCTCTAGAATCCTTCCCCCCAAACCCAGTGCCAAGTTCCATCATAGCAGGACCCTATTCTCTGGTACCAATTTCTATCATGCTTAGCTTTTCTGTTGCTATGAGAAAGCACTGTTCAAAAACAACTTGAGGATAAAGTGATTTATTGCACCTTACAGATTATCATCTATCAGCTGGTAATGTCAATAGAGAAATTCAGTGTAGGAACTTGGAGGCTGGTACTAAAGCAGAGACAATGGAGAAATGCTGCTTGCTGGCTTCTACCACCCCCAAGAAACACACACAAGTCTTCTATAGCCCATGCTCGCCTGCCTAGGAATGGTATTGCCCACAGTGGGTGGGACCCTCTATTAACTAGAAATTAAGAAAATTGATTACAGACTTTATCAAAGGCCAATCTGTCCTGGAAATTTTTTCAGTTGAATTCTCTCTTCTCAAGTATCTCAAGGTGTATCTAGTTGTCAGCTGGCTCTAACTGTGGCATCACAGTAATTCAGTTGTATATTCCAGAAACTTAGGAGCAAGAAACTGACCAGTGCTCCATCTTGTGCTGCTTTCTTAATTTTGGTTGAAATAATTACCAATAATAGTAGCCTAATAAGTCTCTTGAGTAGGCAGAGGGAGGCACTTTCAGCCCTGTTAATATATCTATATTGGATCTGGGATTTGAGTGGTATTAAGTTCTATTACAAACTTTATCTCAGAGCGGCTAATTTTGTCAATATATTAAAATATAACCAAGCCAATATCTCAACAGAGGCTGGAGCTCTGTCATCCCCCCTCCACTTGGGTTCTGTCTTAGTTACTTTTCTATTGCTGTAATAAAGCATCACGAGCAAAACAATGTATAGAAGGAAGGGTTTGGTGGTTATAGTTGCTTATGGATGTCATGAAGCATGACAGCAGGAAGTCAGGTATGGCTAGGGAACAGCAGCTGATAGCTCGTATTAGACCCACAAACAGGAAGCAGAGAGCACATTGGGAATGGCATGATGCTTTTGAAACTGCAAAGCCCACTCCCAGTGACACACCTCCAACCACCAAGGCCATACTTCCTGGTCCTTCTAAAACAGTTCCACCAACTGGAGACCCAAGTATTCAAACATATGGATCTCGAAGGGCTAGTCTCATTAAAACTACCTGATACGAAACTGATAGACTAAAGTGTCTCAAATGTATGCATACTTTATTAAACATTTCCCATAATGTCAATGGCAGGACAAGAGTACTTTGATCATTTAACATTTATCATTGTACCTTGGTTTTTAAGACTGAGAAATTGAGGTCAAAGGGTTTGTTTGCTTTTCTCACGTTGTTTGTTCTCTTGGAATGTTTGTGAGGAGCAGGTGCAGGAAGCATGGGAGTTACTCAGTAGCTGTTTGTTGCCCGCTATGGAAAAAAAAATTATGCCTATTAAATTAAACATGCAAGTATTTGTAAGAGAAAATTATAGGATTATAGCATAACATTCTGGTTTGTGTGTCCCTGTGTTTCATGTATGTGCCCATGTGTGTGAAATGGGCGTGTCTTCATGTCGGTCTGTGCATGTGGAGTGCAGGTGGATGTCCAAGGCTTCTGGGGTTCTCCCTTGATCATTCTTGACTTATTTTTTGAGATTTGTTCTTCATTTATTCTAGAGTGCATTGGTTCAACTAGGGCTGTTGACCAATGATCTCTGCTCCTTGGTGCTGGGATTCCAGATGAACACAACCATCCCAGGCTTTTTCATAGGCTTGAAATGGGTACTGCATATCTCAGCTTAGATCCTTGTGTTTGTACAACAGGCATCTTACTGGTTGAGCCATATTTCCAGTTCCCTAACATTCTCATTTGTTCCTTCTTCTTCTGCAGTAAAGGAATGAAGCTAGCTTACACTCAATAATAAAAATACAACTCTGCTATCTAGACAAGGCTAAAAATATAGAAAAAAAATCTACTGACGTGGAAATCACATAATGAGAGGAGGTTAGTGGTGGATAAAAAATTAGGCACATAGAAAGTTATATTCCATCTCAATTTCCACAAATTATTTTTAGAAGAAAATGCTAAAATTTCTTGCCATCAGAAGGGGCTACAGCTGTATCTCTGAGGGATTGACCTCATCTGTCCAGACACATTTCACAATCAATGGACACTTGAAATGGCTGCAGCTGCTGAAGACCTCTGGGACAGAAAGATGCATGTGTGCGGAATATCCCACGGAGAGGAAATGAAGATATGGGGGGTTGTTGTTTTCTGTGTAGATGTGTAAGAAAATAACTCTCGAATGCTGGCATTGTTTCAAGAAAAACTTAATTTTTCTGTTAAAAAAAATAGAAATGTACATGAGAACCTTGAATTCATCTGCTAAATTTTCCCAGAACAATCATGAAAACAGCTTCCAGCAAAAAGCAACATGAGGTCAGATAATTCCCTTCTCAGAGACCAGTGCAAAACTTTATCCATTAAACATTTCATTCAAAACTGATGTAATGTTCAATGGATAAAGAGGGACCACCCTGAGGTGCTAATGGAAAGACCTGAAAAAAAAACATCCAATCAGAACCATTTTCTTGATAACAATGGTTTCTGTGGAGGAACAATGGCAAGCGCTTGGTGTTCCTGTCTGAGGTGTCCTCATCTCTTCCCTCATAACACCTGCAGAGCCTTCTGTGTGTCTTACCTAGGGAAAGAGCTAATGCACTCAGTTTGGAGCTAGGAGCAAAGACCCACAGCTCTGCCACTGGAAGTCAGAGAGTCAGCTGACCAGTAAGCAAACTAGGTTGAAGTTTAATAGAAATTGTCTAGACACTGAGATGCCAAAGATCAAGAAAGTATAATCGTTTCCACCCAAGACTGTGATTATGTTTGACTCTGGAATGGCCTCCATAGGCTCATGTTTTTAGTACTTGCTCCCAAGCTTACAGAGAGGTTTCTGAACTATCTTCTGTCCACTTACGTAAGCAGAATCTGGAACCTACAGGCTCTCTTTGAAGACGTCCTCCCTGATTTTTTTTTTTCTGTCAGACATCCCATTCTTAGAGCAAAGGTGACTGAAACTCCTGTCTACAGACCTTTGTATGTGCGGGACACGCCATGACAGAAAGACAAAATTTGAAAGCTGAGGAGAGATGTGAGAAAAGAGTCCTTCCTTGGCTCTCACCTGGGTCATGCAGCAGCTGGAGAAGGCCTTGCATGCCTGAAGTGTCTGCAATATAACCTCTGCCTAAATTGTTGTGTGATTTCCACAGTAAAAAAAAAAATTCTGGGGAGATCTGTAAGGAGTCTATCTCAGTCTTGGTGCGTTCAGTATATCCAGTGACTCAATGTCGCTCAACCATGGTTCTCACATGGTTCAGGGGCATTTGGAGCCAAGGAAAAGAATTACTTATAAAACCAGTTACATTCATATCAAAAGCTAAAGGTTGATGTGATGGTTTAAATGTGCTTGGCCAAGGGAATGGCACTATTTGGAGGTGTGGTCTTGTTGGAGGAAGTGTGTCACTGTGGGGGTGGACTTTGAGAGTTTCCTCCTAGTTGCTTCAGGATGCCAGTTTTCTCCTGTTTGCCTTCAGAACAAGATGTTGAACTCTCAGCTCCTCCTGCACCATTGCCTGCCTGGATGCTACCATGCTCCCACCTTGATGATCATGGACTGAACCTCTGAACCTGTAAGCCAGCCCCAATGAAATGTTGTCGTCATAAGAGCTGCCTTGGTCATGGTGTCTATTCACAGCAGTAAAACCCTAACCAAGACAGTAGAGTAGTGATGGGCATGTACCATAAAACATGTGCCCAATACAGACATACAGAACAAGGCAGTCATGGAAAGAAACTGGAGCAGCATGCAGTGTGGAAATGTACCCACACTAAAGGCACAGGCACAGGACTATTTAAACTGAACATTTCCTAGTGGGGGTGGGGGGCACAAGCAAGGAACAATGGGTGCATCACCTCTCTGTCTCCCTAGCTGATCTTCAATCAAAATAGTGACATGTCTAATAAAAGGACCTGGCTCAAAGTCAGCTACCCAGTTATGCTTTTCTCTCTTCCAGCTTTCTGATGAGATGAGACAGTACATATGTATGTGAAAATAACTCATGAATTTTCACATACATAAGTTTGTGCCACCACCAGCAACTCAAGAGTCATTCCACTCCCAAGCCAATGCATCTAGTGACTGCTTTCTAGGCACTTTAAACATCTCAATAGAAATGAGAGACGTCAATCTAGCTGATGTTAAAAGGTTTGGTGTAAAGGTGTGTGGGGTTTTCACAAAAATTCTAGAAAAGCTAAAGAATTAGTCTCAAGAACCAAAAGTGAGGTGGTAGAAAATTGTAGCTGCCCTAGCAGACGATCTCTCTCAGGATCACAACAACATCACCACTACCACAAGATTATGGATGCCCAAAGCATTGGATGCAGCTACCGAATCTCAGTATGGTTGGTCAGTACTACCACAATACACTTGTCTCTTCTTTCCTTTTAGCAATTATCTTCCCTAGGTTGAAAGGCCCAAGCAGGAGCATCATAGCTGAGTATCTCTGCTTTACCCAGGTTTTCCCAGGGAGGTGCAAAAAAAAAGCATTTGGTTTTCATAGTGGACAGCCTAGTCCTGCCATTTACGAAGGCTTAAAATGTATATACTGCTCAATTACCATACTCAAAGAATTGTGTTCTGTTTAAGAAAAGCTTGTGTGGGGCTGGAGAGATGGCTCAGCGATTAAGAGCACCGACTGCTCTTCCAGAGGTCCTGAGTTCAATTCCCAGCAACCACATGGTGGCTCACAACCATTTGTAATGGGATCAGATGCCCTCTTCTGATGTGTCTGAAGATGGCTACAGTGCACTCATATAAAGAAGGCTTGTGTGATGGTTCGGGGTTGGGGGAGGCTCTTAGTTTGAACACAGAAAATTTCAGAGAGTGGGGGGAAAATGACTCATAGTGAAAGAGATGTAGTCCCTCAAAAGACAGCTTCTCAAGAGAGAACATCTGGCTGAGAGTAGCTCTGAAATGGTTTGTGAGAGAAGACGACCTCTTAATGACAAACAGAACACCAGATTTATTGCAGGTGTCTTTTGCTCTGTGCCTTGGGACTAGCACATGTCTTAATATTCAACAATTGTTATATGGCTTAAATATTTCAAAATTCAGGCTTCACCCAAGATCTTTTTTCATACCCCAATAAAACACACTAGACCAAAACAAAGCCACTGCATGCAAGCTCTTTATGCAAAGAATCTTCAAACTTAATAGTCTTTGTATTTCTCCAGGACTGAACCTCACATCTACATCCCTAGCACTTCAAACATCTTCATGTATATTGACTTGGCTGGTGGTCACCTTGTTCTTCTAATCCTGGAATGCCTTATCATGAATCACCAGCCTCCAGAATCACCAATGCTTCTGTTGGACCCCAGGTTCTCTTCGAGTCATACTCTGGGGGCTTTACTCTCCTTTTCCCTCAAATTTAAACTGGCCATATCTATGCAATTTTTTTGCCAAACATCAAACATTTACTCTGATAAGAAATCCTTTGCAACTTTGTATATTTTTTAAGTGTTAGTTTTCAAAGTTAAGAGAAATCTGAAGTGCCACAAATGAAATCAACCATCAGAGACAGATTAAAAAAAAAATCCTATTACCTTTTGCTTTGGATTTCTTGTTTGGGACCTTGGAGTTGATGCCATTAAAAAACCACACATACTTTATTGTATGGCTGTTACAATGGAGAAGAGAAGCTCAAATTGGAAATACTGAAACACTTTGATAAATGCTAGGAGAAAAACAAAATACCTGGGCTCTTACATAAACCACCATTGGAAAAGCAACTACATCAAAGGGGAATTTCTCTTTTTGGTTGTTGTAGAGACTTTGGTATGTGATGAACCAGTTTTCACCATTCATCCTGGGATGCCCTGGAGAACCTCTTTCAAACACACTCAGGGTTTTAACTGCACAGGAGAATAATGGAGCCTCACGGTGATTTCTTTTAGTGTTACCCTAATAACTCAGTAAAGTCTTTATGCAGAATCTTCTGAGAATAAAAAGAAGGGAAAACAAGAATTGAACAACCTTGTTTTGACTCAAAGATTTCTCCAGGGGAGCTAGCTGTGAGGAAGCCACCATGCAAGGCAGAATCTAACCCAAGTACAGCAGCAAAGCATGGGTTCCAGATGGGCAAAAGGAGAGACATGCTTCAACAAATGAGTCAGTTATCCATTCATGAATGACTTATGGTACAGTATGCCCATAATTTGTCAAATGTACTAGAAGGCCATGAGTTTTGTGGGAGCAGAGAGTGAGGAAGAGAAAGAAGTTAATGTTTGTTTTCCCTGTTTCTTGCTATGTTGACCCAAAATGCATGATTTCCTTTCTGAGATAAATATATCCTTCCATCCCATTTCAAATCAGCAGAGATTGGGGGATTTTCAAATTTATAATGGAAATGAAAGATGTCAATAAATGAGACAATTGGCGGGCCAGAGACTGTAGAGAATTCTTGTGTAGAAGAAGAAGAAGAAGAAGAAGAAGAAGAAGAAGAAGAAGAAGAAGAAGAAGAAGAAGAAGAAGAAGAAGCAGCTAGAAAAAGCATGCAAAAAATGGAAATGTGTCCTAAAACATGGATCACAGAAGACCACAGGAAGAGATGGATGGTAAATTCAGAGCTCCACCCCCCAGCAAAGTAGACACTGAAAGAAGCAGGGCACAGGAGCCCAATGACCTCCTTATAGTATTTTGAAGATACAGTAGGATTGAAAGAGTCCAGAGCCCACTCTGCCTTTCACGAGTGTGTTGAGACACACAGGTGCATACATGCCCATGCATACACACTCAATAAATAATTAAATTTATTTGAAAAATAAAATAGGGGCTAGTGAGATGACTTGCTAGTTAAGAATACTTACTGCTCTTGCCGAAGGCCTTAGTTTGGTTTTTACTATCCACATAAGGCAGCTTAGAATCATCTGTAGCTCCAGCTTCAGGAGCCCTCTCATCCTTTCCTGGCTTCCACAGATGCCCGTACACAGATACACTCATTTTCTGTAATTAAAACATTTTTCAAACCTAATAATTTTTAAAATATATCAATTATCTCTAATGCTTTACATGCATTCGTCTGTGAATTGTTTTCCTAGAGAATAAAATGTGCTATCTTTATAAAAGATAATTATACGGTTGTGTAAATAAACAGGCAATTGTTATAGCAGGGGTTGGCAAAGGGAGGAATATGAACCTGGTCAAAGGGGAACCTGATTTAGAGATACTTGAGAGAAACTGTATATTATCTTTAAAATTAAAACATTTAATTTGTGTCCACACCGATGTGCCCCAAGCCTTAAATTGGCTTCCACGAGAACTTGGGCTTTTTGTTTATTCAGGGATAGCCTAGACTGCAGGCTGTCAAGCGGCCATGCCAGTAAGATGGACTTGTATTCACACCAGTTCCTTCAAGAGCTTTGCTGGTTCTGCTTAGGCTTTGCCGAGTGTGGTTTGTGGGACCCATCACTTTGGGGAATAGAATATATTAGCCTTGATTTTAAGCTAGCAATGGCTGTCATGATATTTGGTACTTAAAACCCATCACACATTTCTGTGCTCCAGCCCTAGAAGATAATCATGGTGTCTTTTAGTTATACATGTTTAAAGGGTTTTGTTCCCCTTTGAAATGGCAAAGCGTGTTTTCCCCCCGCATGACGTGTGAGGCAGGCAGATGTTGCTTTTCCTCAGCACCTCTCCCGACTTTACTTTTGCACGCACTTTTTCTCAAGAGAACTCGGTCTCCCACAGCACGGCCGAGTACAGTGGAATCCCGGGCAGCCTGGACAGCAAGCCTCTGACCCAGGAAAAGACACTGTTTATCACTCTGGAGGTCAGAGCTGAAGCTGGCCTTACTTCCATAGTGATGGTTACACTAAGGAGACAGAGCTCAGAGCCTGCCTGCACAGGGCTCCAGCATCGGGGAGAAGCAGAGTTTGGAGAAACTACATTGATATTCAGACAAGAAGAGGTTAGAGGTTATCGGTGACTTACTGCACTTCACCTGTGTGGAGAATCCTGAGTTATTTTCGATGAGAACTTTAGGGGACTTACATCAAAGAAGGAGGTAGGTAAAGACGAGCAGACAGGGTCCACACAAAACAGAAGTCTCTTATGACTCCTCCAAAGTGAAGACTATTTAGGGAAACTCGATACTTGATTCATGAAAGTAACATCATATATTACATACACACACATTCAAATATGTTTTACATATGCATGTATGTATATTTTACTTATTTATATAAATACCTATTTATATATAAAGTATAAACTTATGCATTGGGAAAACAAGAACAGAGAAAATAAATGAAGACATTTCAGCGTGTATTCATGTTCACATGCGTGCACATGTGTGTGCAGCTACCCATGCAAGTGTGAGAGCGGGCAAGTGGAGGTCAAAGGCAAACATTATTATCTTCCTCGGTTGCTCTCCACTTTATTTTTCTTGAGGTCTGTCACTGAGCCTGGAGCTCACCTACTTAGATAGGCCATCCGGCTGGTAAGCCCAAGGCATCCTCTTGCCTCCCCACAGTGCCCCAGTCCTAGGATAACAGAACTACTAGGATTACCATGGAACCCAGCCTTTTCCCAAAGGGCTGACATGAATCTGAACTCAGATCCTCACGCTTGCCTGGTAAGAACTCTACTGGCTGATCTATATACCTGGCCCTTCTATTGTGAGAGCCTATGCATGTGTGCGCATGTGCTCTTGTGTTTAGGGTAGGGAGCATAAGTATTTGTGTGTGCAAAGTGTGCCTTTTTGTGTAAGTATATAATAAAAGTAAATTCAAAGAATTTCATATTTTATAAAGAATTTTGCTCTTTTCCTTCAATAGCATTCTCCTCCAAAGAAAATTAACTGATTAATTAATTGACAGGGGAACTATCAACAAAGAACAATTAAACGGGCCAAATAGCCCTCAAAATGAGATCTACTTAGAATCTAACGTATATATCATCAATTGAGATTACATATATGGCACTTGTCACACACTGCTTGGGCAACTGGGATGAGGCAGACATTTTAAATAACATATTTATAATTATTAGCATAGTCATAAGAAGGATTTCCAGGGGCTGTGACAAACCACACTGATAGAGCCTGGATCCATGGAGGGAAAGGTCTTTGCAAACGCATTTTTTCTTGCATTTGTTTTATGGGTTGTTTTGTTTTGTTTGGTTTCCGGCTAATTTAGGCAAAGCATGAGAAACTTGATAACCGACATAAGACAGGAGCCTAACATTTCAGAGCACAAAGTCCCTCAACTCGGGCGCCAGCACAAAGGAAAAGCTACTGACGAATAAAGAACCAGGCAGCTCATCTGCTGCCGCTGAGCATGTGAGCAGCAGCTCTAGCAGTTCATGAATTACTATAAAAAAAAAAAAAAACGACTATTTCCTTCCTGTGGGAATATTCTTATGACAGCAACTTAGCACACAATTCCAAAACTATAATTCTGCCAGTCAAAAAGCACACACATCGGTTTTCTCATCTGTTGTTGGGGACTTTGGGTTCTTTCTTCTTCTTCTTCTTCTTCTTCTTCTTCTTCTTCTTCTTCTTCTTCTTCTTCTTCTTCTTCCTTCTTCTTCTTCCTTCTTCTTCTTCTCCTTCCTCCTTCTTCTTCTTCCTCCTTCTTCCTCCTCCCCCCTCCTCCTTCTCCCTCCTCCTCCTCCCTCCCCCTCCCCCTCCCCCTCCCCCCTCCCCCTCCCCCTCCCCCTCCCCCTCCCCCTCCCCCTCCCCCTCCTCCTCCTCCTCCTCCTCCTTCTTCTTCTTCTTCTTCTTCTTCTTCTTCTTCTTCTTCTTCTTCTTCTTCTTTGCTATGCACATTCCAGTGAAGTCTGCTTGGCAGGCCGAGAGGCCTGGAAGCACTCACGAGGCAAAGAGTTTCAAGGAAACTCAACCTCCTGGAACCTTGGCATTCTCATAACCCGTATACTCATACCCTATCCCTGCTTTAGTCTGTTGTATGGGTCCACGTGCTCTCTTTTAGAATTATTTTATTATAAGTGTCTTTAAAGATTGAATTCTGACATAGCTAAGCCTTCACCAGCGTTCCAATGTCCTAGAAAATCCTTGAAGCCAACAAACTTGGAATTCAGTAGGAATTCAGTAAGAATGTTATCTATTCAGTAACATTCGAATTTACTTCGAGTAGAGACAGTGAAACTTATTAGGCATTACAAAGTACGGAGCTAGAATAGCTCAGGGCTAGTCTGCAGAGTGATTACTTAGGACAGTAGCCAGTCTCACCCAAACAAGGGAATACACAATGGCCTAGCTAATAGGTGGGTTTACAATGTAAGAGTTAGGGAATCCCACTGAGACAGGAATCTTCACTACAGCCAGGTATAGCAGGCTATATTGCATATTAGAAGCAAGTTGGTGAATTCTTCTGACAAATGGAGATTCTCCACAGATACTTAAAAGAACAGCCAAGTTACACTCATATAAGAATTTATCAAGGCCTAGGAAATAGGGGGGTTGTTATATTGCATTATTCATGAGGTCTGCTAGAGCAGAACCCCCTGGTGCTAGCTTTCACAAGGCTCAAAGGAGTAGCACAAATTGTGACTAGGATGTGAAATCCTTACCTGTCATTAGCTGACCCTAAGCAGAGCTGTTTTAACTTTACTGTAAATATTACCTGGTTCCTATAAGTCCTTTTGAAGTCATTCCTTTGTTCTGTGTCAGGTAACTTCAATGTACTTTGCCTGCTGTGACATCCTACCCCTTTGTTTTCTGTATTATATAAGACTGGTGTACACTTTGTGACAGTACATTCAGATTCTACACAATCTCTCCTGTGATTCTGTCTGTCATTCATTCGCCGACTCCTTGTCCACCTGCAAACAGAGACCTGATCTACGCAGACAGGGACCAAAAGGGTCTGCAGCACTTTTCTCCTCCTCCTCCTCCTCCTCCTCCTCCTCTTCCTCCTTCTCCTCCTCCTCCTCTTCCTCCTCCTCCTCCTCCTCCTCTTCCTCCTCCTCCTCTCCTCATCCTCCTCCTTCTCCTTCTCCTTCTCCTTCTTCTTTCTCCTATGACCCGTCCAGCAGGTCCAGTTATTCGAGGATCTCGAGGGGACCTTCTCCTAAGAACCAAATGGGGGGAGGGAGAGACGGACACCAAGTGCAGGAACGACATGGCAGAAGCAGTCTGAGTAGCATCAAGGTCTCTCTGTATTCAGCAAGGCTCAAGGCTTAAATGCACAAGCAAAAGAGGAAGTACTTCTCAGCAGGAGGGGCGGGGCAGTGGAAATTTTTCTTTTGGGAGCTACAAGGGGAAGCAGGAACTTGGTGGTATCAGGGAGTGGTCAGGACATCTAGAGCTGACTTAGGGCTGGAACATTCTGTGGTTGTTCTCGGAACGGTGCATCAGTGGCCCACTTTTGACCCCCTTTTCTTCTCGGGGGGGGGGAGGCCCAATTCAGAGATCAAGACAATAGAGTTGTCTTAATAGCTCCCAACACTCCTACTCCCTTTCTTCTTTCTTTTCATCCCCTTCTTCTTTTTAATTACTCACTTAAATGCCAAAATTTAATCTACCAGAGCTTCATCTGACCATTATTAGTGAGTTCAAAGTTAAGAAAATTTTAAACCAAATAAATAGATGCAAACCAGAAGAGAAAGTCTTCTTTGAAGAAATTGGTTCTCAGCTATTTAAAAATGTTCATTTAATTTTATAATAATTTTGCCAGCTAATTGTAGTTATTTAAAAAGATGTACAAAGTTCTGACCATGTGTTAAGTGAGTTCATTGCAGCATCTGCATAATGAGTAGGCACAGAACCGAAACAGATCAGCAATCATTTGGTGTCTCTGAAATGCATTGGAGTGAGTGAGGGCTGAGACCACAGGAAAAGCTGTAGGTATCAGGAGGTTCTTAGTAGACCCAACAGTGGTAGCTACATTACACAAAGCAGTCTTGGTTATTGCCCCATATGCAAATGTCAGCTATTCCTGGGGCGGGGGGGGGGGGGGAGCTGCCTCTGTACATGTGTGGGTTTGTATGTGTGTATGTCCATGTGTGTGTATGTGTGTGTGTGTACAGATCCAAGTCCCCTTGCACATAGGGTGCAGATGTTTTATCATTAAGCTACATTTCCCAGCTTTCAATAATGCCTATTTTTAAAAGTCATAGCACAGTTTTAAGTTAACTATAACACATTTGTCAGTGTGTCAAGTTGTCAATGAGATTCCTTACCTCACGAAACTTTGGCTCTTTCTTTTTACAAGAACATATACATATATCACTGTTTTCACTTCTCCAATGACTGAACCACTGATTTTGTCCACTAACTCAACTCATGCTTTGTGGGATGACTCATAGTGGTATATTCCCAGCACACAAAGATGAAAAGGACATTGTACTGGCTAGTTTTGTGTCAACTTGACACAGCTGGAGTTACCACAGAGAAAGGAGCTTCAGTTGAGGAAATGCCTCCATGAGATACAACTGTAAGGCATTTTCTCAATTAGTGATCAAGGGGTAAGGGCCCCTTGTGGGTGGGACCATCTGTGGGCTGGCAGTCTTGGATTCTATAAGAGAGCAGGCTGAGCAAGCCAGAGGAGGCAAGCTAGTAAAGAACATCCCTCCATGGCCTCTGCATCAGCTCCTGCTTCCTGACCTGCTTGAGTTCCAGTCCTGACTTCCTTTGGTGATGAACAGCAGCATGGAAGTGTAAGCCAAATAAACCCTTTCCTCCCCAGCTTGCTTCTTGGTCATGATGTTTGTGCAGGAATAGAGACCCTGACTAAGACAGACATATTCTCTACTTTCAAGAAACACAACTAAGTAGAAGAGATAGAAAATAAATTAGGTGATTCCAATAAAACATCATAAGTTCCCAAGTGTAAATAGTGTATTGGAGAGCCAATGAAGAGGGAGTGAAGAGCACTTCTGAGCAATTTTTCTCCACAATGGCCACCATCATCTTTGTCTTCTAACTGGCCATGATACCAACGGGAATGTGGACATTATTACATGTTATAAAAGGACTGGATAAGTTTTCTGGCTAATAAAGTGCATGCCACACAAGCAAGAAGACCTGTGTTTGAGTCTCAGAACCCATGTAAGGAAGCCAGATGTGGTGGCATGCATCTGTAATCCCAGCAATGGGAAGTGGAGCAAAGTCTATCCTTGGGACTCAACAACTGGTCAAGCTAAGCAAATAGGTGAGTTGTGAGCTAATGAAGAGATCTGCCATTAAAAAAAAACAAACAAACAAAAACAAAAACAAAAAAAAATTAAGATAGTATGCTAAAGAACAAAGCATAGCTAAGTAACGAGTAACTGTATGCTCATCCACACCTGAGCAAAAATGAACGTGCACACAGACATACATACATGGATCATTAGTGGAAGATCATAATTCTCGATATAAATTTCAAAATAAAATTCATGTAAAGCTTTATTTCCAAAAATTCTGAGGAGAAATAGCTCAGGATAAAAATACCAAGACATGATTTTAGGCTCTGATAAAGTAATGTTACTACCATTTGGGCTTTCTCTCTGGTTTTGCTTACTAAGTTATCAACTAGCTCCAATAAAGTATAGTTACTTCCATCAGGGAAGGGGAGGAGCTGTGGGAGGAGGAGCAGTGGGAGGAGGAGCAGAGGGAGGAGGAGCTGTGTGAGGAGGAGCAGAGGGAGGAGGAGCAGTAGGAGGAGGAGCTGAGGGAGGAGGAGCAGTGGGAGGAGGAGCAGAGGGAGGAGGAGCAGAGGGAGGAGGAGCAGTGGGAGGAGGAGCAGTAGGAGGAGGAGCTGAGGGAGGAGGAGCAGTGGGAGGAGGAGCAGTAGGAGGAGGAGCTGAGGGAGGAGGAGCTGTGGGAGGAGGAGCAGAGGGAGGAGGAGCAGTGGGAGGAGGAGCTGTGTGAGGAGGAGCTGAGGGAGGAGGAGCAGTGGGATGAGGAGCAGTGGGAGGAGGAGCAGTAGGAGGAGGAGCAGAGGGAGGAGGAGCTGTGTGAGGAGGAGCTGAGGGAGGAGGAGCAGTGGGAGGAGGAGCAGTAGGAGGAGGAGCAGAGGGAGGAGGAGCAGTGGGAGGAGCAGCTGAGGGAGGAGGAGCTGGGGGAGGAGGAGCAGTGGGAGGAGCAGCTGAGGGAGAAGGAGCTGAGGGAGGAGGAGCTGAGGGAGTGGAGAACTGTGAGGAGGGGAGCAGACACTGAGATGTAAAGTGAATAAAGGAATAAGTTAATGAAAAAAGTCTTGAGCCACCACAAAAAAAAAGGATGATAAATTCTAATCTGACTCATTTTCTTCTTAGTCTATTCTCTCTCCCTTGCATCTCCAGGCTGATACTACTTTGGATTTTGTTTATAGAAGACACCTACTGTTCCTTCAACCAGCGGCCCAGCTACATGTGAGATTCGAGTTGAAATTTGAATTGCTTAGAGGGAAAAGGAATGTGAAACACTTGTAATTTAATGGCTTTCTTGGTGGACTCAGCAATTAATTGTGGCTAAATATTATCTCAATCTCGCAAGGAAGTTGTGATGTCCTTAGCCTCTGACACCAAGCTGCCAATGATAAAAGGCTAAGAGAGGCCTCATCTTGGGGCTGAGCCCTGATTTTCTGAACCAACTTGAAAGGAAGAGGCTGCCTTGAGTCATGCTGCTTGAATTAGAGCTTTTCTCATCCTTCCTCTACTAATGTGGGAACTCAGGGTTGCAGTCACTCTTAACAGATTAGACACCGGTGCTGTTTCTTATTAAGCTCTTGATTCCCTGCAGCTGTAGAAAATTGTCAACTCAACATCACAGAAGGCTAGCTCCCCTAATAATCATTTTTCTTCTGGAGAACTGCACATAAATAATAAATCAACTCACATCCTTAGCCAATCTGGCAAAGGTGAGAACTATCTAGTTCAAGTGAATGTTGTTCTCATTAAAGAGATCTGCTGGGCAACAGACCATGTTCTCTTCCATCAAAACTAACATTAAGATACAGGGGCACCTGCCTGGAATCCCAGTACTTGAGAGTCCAAGACAGGGGGAATACAAGTTAGAAGCCAGGGAGGACTATAGGTCAAGTTCAAGGCCAGGCTGAACTGCACAGTGAGTAGTGGCATCCTGCCTCAAAAAGACAGGATAAAGGGGCTTTATTTGAGCTAGCTTGGGCTCAGTCCACTGCCCACATGCAGGAATGTCTTGGTGGAGAGGAGCCCACCAAACATCTATCAGGGTAAGGCTTTATAAAAAGCAACACTGGTGTGTGTGTGTGAGTGTTTCTAGCCTGGAGAGCTACTCTGGCCTTTAGCATCATTGGCTGGTGCTGGGAGTCAAAGCATAGACTTCACTTCTGCTTCCCTCTGCATTGGTGGGTGTTAGGCAGGGGTGGGCTTGTTGGAAATCACCTGGAAACACTGGATTTCTTGGAGAGGTTAACCTGGAGATGCTGGCCTTGCTGTGGTTAGCCTAGAACCTGGATCTGGGTTCAGGTTTTGTTGAGGGGGAATTTGCAAGCTAATGCTAGGTACTGACCTGTTAGTTTACCTGAGTTCAAGTTCTCTAAAATGGAGTCTGAACTTAAAAGAGCTGGTCTCTCATCGTGGATCTTCTCCCTGCCTTCTGGAAACTTACAAAGTCAGGTATCCCCTGTGAATGGTGGGGTGGGGTGGGGGGGTTCTTCAGATAGCCCTTGCTATTGTTCAGCTGCTATCTCTCCTAATGTAGCTCTATGTGAGAGCCACATCCTTAATCAACCCTTCAGGGCCCCCTCTCCCAGTAAAGCTCATATCACAAGATAACTTAGTAAGGTATAAATTTTATACTTGGGTCATGTGACCAAGGCTCACTGAAACATCTTTAAGGGGACATATCCATTATATACTACTTCTTTTTTTTTATTCCAAAATAGTATGCGATGAATGTTCTGGTGTCAACAATCTCTGAGCTCACTGCGATGCTCCCTTTGTGGTTTGGAGTTCTGCCATGCTTAGCAGTTATGAATGGCTCAATAACAGTCGTCATCCACAAGCGGCAATTAAAAACAGCTCGATAACAGTCACCAACCATCATGTGTCACAATCATAAACGACTGAGTAGTTAGCCTCATCCAGAAGTGGTGATCATGAATGGTTCAATAATATCCTAATCCACATGCATCAGTCATGGGTGGATGATCCTCATCCATCGAGTGTGTGAGTGTATAGGACTCTGGCATGACTAGCCATCAGCAACCCTGCTTTTGTGGCATGTCTCAGAACATCAGTATAGCTATTATGTCAAAGACAAGGTTGGAACAGTTCCAGCTTCAAGTGTACCAAGATAACTGTTCAGAGGTTTGCGTGCAAACTCTGAGGAGAGATGATACACCTTGTACGTTAGCTTACAGGCGATTCCCAGGGACCTAGCAACAGCTTACATCATCACCTGCTGCCATCACCTGCCACTGCTAGGTATGGGTAACTTATAAAAGGACTGCTGGCCATCCCAGCTTTCTCTCTCTCTCTCTCTCTCTCTCTCTCTCTCTCTCTCTCTCTCTCCCTACATGCTCCCTGCCAGTCACTCTATCCTCCTTTTTGTTCTCTATTCTCCTCTTCTCTGCCCTCACAGCTCTGTCTGCTTCTATTCCTTCCCCGGGCCCTCACTCCCCTCCCTTTCTCCAAATAAACTCCCTTTGTACCAGTTCTGTTGTATGGCATGATTTCTCATGGGTCACCTTGGTATGGGCCCACCATGTGCCACCACCACCATCACCCCATGCCACCATTTCATAGCAGTGTATCTTAAAACAAAGTTCTCCAAACTTTTCTTTACAATCCTTGTCCCAGAACCCACCTCTTTCCTTCCTCCATGGTACAACCATAACCAGTGGACAAGTCTGGGTGGCATTCTTCTCAGATGCCATCTGTTGGGGTTCCACAGCATCACGGACAGCTGGGCTAGATGCACCTGCTCCATACAGCAAAGACCACTGCCTGCCAAGCCAATGGTCAGGGCAAAATGACAAAGGTCTAGGGTTGCTACTAGGGTTTGTCCATGAACAAAAACTGTCCTGGCTAGGGTTATTGCTGCTGCGATGAAACACCACAGCCAAAGCCACTTAGGAAGTGAAATGTTGACTTGGCTTATGCTTCCAAATCACTGTTCATCACTGAAGGAATTCAGGACAGGAACTCAAACAGTACCTTGGAGACAGGAGCTGATGCAGAGGCTGTGGAGGGGTGCTGCTTCCTGGCTTGTTCAGGCCACAAGGCTGGATGTCTCAGCTGGTCTTCAGTATAAGCCAGAATCCCAAAGAAGTAGGTTCTAACGCCAGTGAAGGAATGGACTTGTCAGCAAGAGCTACAACAAGCAGGCAAAGAGAGTGCATGTGATCTTTCTCTGTGTCCTTATACAGGCAGCCAGCAAAAAGTGTGGTCCAGGTTAAATGTGAATCTCCCCTCCTTAAAGATCTGGATTAGAAGAGGGTCTTTCTACTGCGAATAATTTACTTAAGAAAAAAAAAATCCCTCACAG
The DNA here is from genome assembly GCF_000001635.26 of Mus musculus. NCBI lineage: Eukaryota > Metazoa > Chordata > Mammalia > Rodentia > Muridae > Mus > Mus musculus. The sequence goes on along the minus strand of NC_000077.6, from coordinate 109,907,149 downwards.
GCATGTACAGCCATTTGGGTTTTATTTAATTTCAGATGTAGTCAGGTTGACAACCAAGAATAGCCATCTCAATAACTCAATGGAGGTCCCAATGTGTTTCCTTTGCTGTTATGCTCCAAGCAAATGTTTTCAGCAATAACACTATTGGAAGGCCTGGCATGGTGGCTTACACCTGTAACCCCAGGACTTGGGAAGAAAACTGGCTTTCTCTCACCTGACAGCAATCAAATAGCAATAGTCTGTTTTCTACAATGATGTGACACTTCGTATCAACCTCACTACAGGACAGGTTCTATGTCCAAGAGTCACCCAACACAAGCCAGACTCCATGTGTTTGGTTTGGTTTTGGTTTGGTTTTGGTTTGGTTTTAGTTTGGTTTTGGTTTGGTTTTGGCTGGGGTAGGGTGGGGTGGGGTGGAGTGGGGTGGGGTGGGGTGGGGTTGGGGTGGGGTGGGTTGGAGAGAGAGAAGCTGGATGGTAGCGGCACATGCCTTTAATCCCAGCACTTAGGAGGCAGAGGCAGACATATCTCTGTGAGTTTGAGGCCAGCCTAGTCTACAGAGTGAGTTCGAGGACGGTCACAGCTACATAGAGAAACTATGTCTCCAAGGAAGGAAGGAAGGAAGGGAGGGAGGGAGGGAGGGAGGGAGGGAGGGAGGGAGGGAGAAAGAGAGAGAGAGAGAGAGAGAAAGAGAGTACAAGAACAAGTGATAGGGATCTAGAAGTTAGGGGAAGGAATAAATATATATGATCAAAACATATTGTATGAAATTCTCAAAGTTTCAATAAAAGCACTATTCTTTTAAGTTTCATCAGCTGTTTCTAGTTTACAATGGATTCCCATCCCTTTGGTGGAATACTTGTCAATAGGAGCCTCTAGAGTACATGACTATAAGCCCTCCGGATCTCTTTATCGAGTTGCAGTAAATATCTATAGTTTCCTTCCTGATTGAATTGTGAGGAATTGAAGAGACTGAGTTTTCTACCCCAGTCTATGTCTGATGAGTTCTCAGGCAGTATAAGCAGTAGAGAAAGCATGGTTCAATGTTGGGCTAATATGGCTTTTAATTCTAGCTAAGCTAGTCACTTGTTATCTGGCATCTGTTAATTCACTTAGCTTGATAAACACTGTTATAAACGTGGTTGAGCAGTAAGCACTGAACGCCTGTTTTGCAAAACTCAACCGGTGTTCGGAGTCTACCAAACAGTGAAGCATTTCAGTCCTACTTGGCAAGCAAGTGGTTTCATCAGCTTCCAACTGAGAAGCCAAAGCTTTTAAATTCAGACTCCATTTTAGAGAACTTAATCTCAGGCAAACTAGCAGGCCAGTACCTATCATTAGTATCCAAGTTAGCCCCCACCCCCACCCCCCCACCCAACAAAACCAGAGCCTAGTTCGTCTCTAGGCAAACCCCCAACAAGTCCTGCATCTCCAGGGTACACTCCCAACAAGACCAGAGTTTCCAGGTTAGTCCCCCAACAAATCTACACCCCCAGGTTACAAGCCTGCCCCCTGCAATGAAGAGGGAAACAGAAATTAAGTGTATGATTTGACTCCCAGTGCCAGCCAATTATGCTAAAGGCCATAGTAGCTTTCCTATTAGATGCTTGCACACTCACTCTCCCCCCACCCCCACTTGCTGCTTTCTATAAAGCCTTGTCCTAATAAATGTTCAGGGCTCCTCACCACCAAAACTGTCTTGCATGTGGGTGGTGTGCTGAGGGGCCCCATGCTAGCTTGAATAAATGGCCCTGCTGTGATTTGCATCTGATCAGCTCCTGTCTGGTTTTTTTGGAGTTCACGAATTCTTCCCTGACACTACACAGCAATGCAGCCAGCAGTATCTGGTTCTCTGCTTCTAAAGACATTGTGCCCCAAGATCTCCTAATGGGAGTTTTTCCTGATTCTCACAACTCAGTAGATGACCAGAATGTGAGAAAGAAATGAGATGATGATTTCCTCGTCACCACAAAGCTATGAGGAAGCCAGTCTTGGCCTCTCAACCCTAGAATTCAAGAAGGAGACAAAAGACAGTAGAGGGGTAATGTCTAGTGAGTGCAGAGCTTCAGTGTTCCAAGTTGAAGGGAGTTCTAGGGACAGAAGGTAGTGATGGGTGCCCAGAAATGTAAGTATAACCAATGCTACCAAACTGCATTAAGAAATTGTAGAAAGAAGATAAATTTTATACATATTTGTCACAATTTTAAAATCAATCTGGAGGTTCTTCAGAAAATTGGAAATAGATCTACCCTGAAGACCCAGCTCTACCATTCTTAGGCATATACCCAAAAGATGCCCCACCAGGCCACAGGGACATGAGTTCCACAATGTTCATGGCGGCCTTGTTTGTGATAACCAGAAGCTGGAAACAACCCAACAGAAGAGTGGATACAGAAAATGTGGTTCATTTACATAATGGAATACGATTCAGCTAATAAGAATGAGGACATCATGAGTTTTGCAGGCAAATGGATGGAACTAGAAAATATCACCCTGAGTGAGGTAACTCAGATCCAAAAGGACATGCATGGTGTGTACTCACTAGTAAGTGGATATTAGCCAAAAACGTACAGAATACCCAGGACACAACCCACAGAACTCAAGAGGGTTAACAAACTGAAGGGACCAAGTGAGGATCCTTCAATTCCATTTGGAAGGAAGAAAAAAGCAATTAGTGGAGGTAGAGGGAGGGAGGGAGAAAAGGAGGGAGGGAAGGAGAAAGGGAAGGAGGAAGGGAAGGAGGGAGGGAAGGAGGGAGGGACCTGGGTTGGATAGAGGAGGAGGAGGGGAAGGGTGAGGGGAGGGGAACATGATCAGATATGGGGTGGGGAGACAGGAGAGAAGCCTCTGTGCCAGCAGAATGAATGGAAATATGCAACCTGGTGTTGGTAGGGAAGACCCTCTAGAATGTACCAGAGACCTGGGAGGTGAAAGACTCTCAGGGTTCAATGGGGGGGACCTTAGATGAAATGCCCAGCAGTGTAGAGAGGGGGACTTGTAGAGTCCATCTCTAGTAAAAAGACAGGGCATCAAGTGGAGAGATGGTGTTGCCATCTCACAGTCAAAAACTCTGACCCAGAATTGTTCCTGTCTATAAGAACTGCCAGGACAAAAATGGAGAAGAGACTAAGGGAAAGGAGGCCCAGGGACCAGCCCAACTAGGGATCCATCTCAAAGGGTGGCTCCAAGGCCTGACGCTATTACTGATGCTATGGTGTACTTACAGACAGGAGCCTACCATGGCTGTCCTCAGAAAGGCCCAACAAGAAGCAGCTGACTGAGAGAGACACAGTCACTTACACCCAACAAATTGACTGAAGTTGGGAACCACTGTGGTTGAATTAGGGAAAGACTGGAAGAAGCCTAGGAGGAGAGTTACCCCATAGGAAGACCAGCAGTCTCAACTAACCTGGACCCCTGAGATCTCTCAGACACTGAGCCACCAACTAGGAAGCATACATGAGCTGGTCCAAGGCTCTTGACACATATATAGCAGAGGACAGCCTGGTCTGGCCTCAGTGGGAGAAGATGTGCCTAACCCTGGAGAGACTTGAGGCCCCAGGGAGTGGGAGGCCTGGTGGCTGGGGGGGGGGGGGGGGGGGGGGGCACAAGGAGTGGATATCCTCTTGGATACAGGGGGGAAGAAGGAATGAGATGAGGAACTAAGGTGTGTGTAATGACTGGACTATAAAAAAATAAAAGTAATAAAAATAAGTGTGTATGTGTGTGTAACAACATACATATATGCTCAGCTGTGATAGCTATGTGTTGCCTCTTTTCTTCCTCATGCGTCCCCATGACAACTTTATGAATGCCCAAATCATCTCATAAAATATTAGCATTTAACCCTTCCCCTAAAAAATGTTCTCTCCTTAATTTCCAGTTTTGAGAGAATTTACAAATGAAGCCAAGTTGATTAAGTCATCAGGAATAAGTTGTTGGCACAGTTCCCAGACTCTAGCTCATTAAAACCTTCAAATAGCAAAAGCTTCACTGTGTTTTATACACTTACCCACCACGAAAACTGACAAGCCCATGACAGTTGGAATCAGAGATGCAGTTAGCAGAGCCCCTGCGTTGGAGCTGAGAGAGAGAATATTATGAAAGTTATAGAAAATAAATACAGCTAGATAGATATCCTAGGTTTTTTGTTTTGTTTTGTTTGTTTGTTTCCTACGTTGAGAGTTTGGGTCCTACTCCTATCAGCTCACTTGGAAAGGTTTTGATTAAACGAATAAACTGAGGCTCAGCAACTTTTGATTGAAGTTTCTCCCATGAGCTCAGTGACCTCAGCTCCCTGGGGTTCCCAGATGTTGCACAGATGTTTCAATTTGCAAAGCATTTGTAAAACAAAGACAAGCATTGTCTTCTCTGTGGATGACCTTATTTTGCTATTATAACTCCTCAGTAACCATGGTAACGGCTACAGTTGTGATTTGCTTTAAGGAAAACACAGTTCTTTATAAAATATGTCAAAAATCAGATTAAGGACACTTGGCAAGTCTATACCACTGTTTAAGATCAGTTAACCAAGTTAATACCATGTGGGCTTTTTTTTTTCTCCCTAACTTTTCAACTTGCTTTAAATTGAGAAATAAGTATTATAGTGAAGAAGATTGCCACCAAGTCTGATGACCTGAGTTTGGTTTCCAGGATCCACATAGTAGAAAGAGAGAACTAACTCCTGAGAGTTAACCTCTGACCCCCCCCTCTCTCCCTCTCTCCATATATAATATATATGCATTATATTTGAGATACATATATGTTACATATAATGCATGCTTTGGCAGGTATAAGGCTACATATACACAGAATAAATAAACAAAGATACTATTCCTAGTTTCTGCTGCTATTTGTTTGAGATTTACTGTCTTTTTTTTATCTCCAGCTGTAGCTGAGAATACTGACAGAGGAAATAATGGAACAATATTGGGTTGAGATGTAAAGCATATGGGTAACTACACAAAGCCACTGTATGCAGTGATCTGTCCACAGCACTTGACCTCAGCTATCACGTGGCATGGGTTGGGACAGAATGCTTATGACAATAGAAGTCAAAGATGCTAAGGGAAAATTTAAGGATCCATGACTTATTTTTAAAGGCTATTTATTTACATTGATACCAATGGAACATCAACACTCTGAAATTAACCAGCCCCAATGACTTTACATCTCAACGAAGATGTAAAGTAGCCATTTGGGGTAGAGTAGCCATTTGGGATGGGATCTGCATAACTCCATGCTGGATTTTACAATTTTACTATCAAATGTATTCCTAAACACTTACCCACCACCAAAATGGAATCAGAAATGCAGTTAGCCTTATGCCGTCTTTCTTTATTATTTTTTTTATTAGATATTTTCTTCATTTACATTTCAAATGCTATCCCAAAAGTCCCCTATACCCTCCCCCCGCCCTGCTCCTCTACCCACTCACTCCCACTTCTTGGCCCTGGCTCCCAGTGGAGGAGCTAGAGAAAATACCCAAGGAGCTGAAGGGGTCTGCAACCCTATAGGTGGAACAACAATATGAACTAATCAGTACCCCCAGAGCTCGTGTCTCTAGCTGCATATGGAGCAGAAGATGGCCTAGTCGGCCATCGTTGGGAAGAGAGGCCCCTTGGTCTTGCAAACTTTATATGCCGTCTTTCTTAAGTCCTCTTCAGTACCTGCGCTCAGTCCTTCCTTGTCTCCTGCTCATCTGTAGCCACCAACAGCTATATGAACTGGGTTCCTGAAAGGAAAGCTGGGGCTGTATGGGATGGACTGTGAAAGAAGACTGAGACCAAGACAAAGTTTCTGATCAAGGCCCCATGTTTCCTTTTTGAGTCTGAACTTAAATGGGGGTAGGTGGGAGGGGAACCTATCCTCCACTATGCCAGGATCTGGTGGCTTGTCAGGATCTCATGAGGACAACAAACTCAGGCTGCTCAGCAGGCAATAGCATCTTGGAGGAAGCTGCAGATGTGGCAGACAATAGACTTTACCTAGGTCAGAAGACTTCACCCTAGGTGGGCTAGCCTGCTGTGGCAAAAACAAGGTCTGATTCAGCCCTGCTCAAGGCTGGGGGAGGGCACAGTTCCTCCCTTTTTATTTATTAAAAGTTAGCTGGACTGGGGCATAAGAGTTACTTATGCTCCATGGTCCTGCATGGGAATTATGGTGCCTGATGGCCACACCTCCACGTGCAGCTTGTTTGTGTTTATTTACACAAACATAGCCTTTTAGTGTTTATTAAGAACAAATACGACCTTTTGGCACATGCCTCTGTCTTAGGTTGATAGAAGTCATAGAATCATCAGTGGCCTGTCTTTGGCTGTCAGCCCTCATACCACACCTTTTTCCCATTCAGACCAAAGCCACAATATGCACTCAATGCATCTCTTCATAGTGATGAATAACATCCATGACTGAGCTTTGCTGAAGGCAAGCCAGTATGGAGGTAATCGACCTGCTTGAAATACAAAGTCAAAGGTTAAAAGCAACAGGATTAAGGGTGTCTGAGGGAATGTCCCAAGCACTCAATTTAGTTTCAAATTAGCAACAATCCGACCCAAGCTCTGGCCTCCTGGTGTGGGGGAGGTGGCTTTGAGAATCAACAGAAAAACTGTTACTTCTCAGGAAATAGTGTAGGCTATGCTCCAAGTTAACTCAGCTGGCTAATAAAGGTTTTCAGCCATCATCATAATTGGAATCACATATACTAGAAGACTCAGGACCTGTGTCCACTTGAAGAACCAATCTTTCAGACAGCCATCGCGCCCTGTCTTTTTTTGTGTGTGTGTGAAAAAACACAGAGAACTTCTCCCCCATATTAAAATGGGGTCTGGACCATTCCACGTATTAGTTAGTGGGTGCCCCCATTTAACCATGGCATGTGAACGGGAAGTGACTGGATGCTAGCAGCAATCGGCTGTGGACTGACCTTTAGTATTAGTTTGCAAAATATTTAAAACAAATAAGACAAAAGCAGGATGTGCTTTTGGTGACCTTGGGGGGGGGTTATAATTCCCCCCTTTTTTGTTTTTAAAAGCCAATTTTTCAGAGTGCGATGCACACATTCAACAATTCCTTGTCCCATTGAGTTATAAGGAATTCCAGTTTTATGTTTAATACCAAATTCCTTACAAAATGATGTAAAATTATAGCCAGTATAGGCTGGCCCATTATCTGTCTTAATGACTTTAGGTAATCCCACAGCATTAAAGGCTTGTAAACAATGATCAATTACATTTCTAGAGGCTTCTCCCGTACGTAGTGAAGCAAAAAGAAATCCTGAGCAAGTGTCAATACAAACATGTATATATTTCAATTTTCCAAATTCTACATAATGAGTTACATCAATTTGCCAAATGTGATTGGGCATAAGGCCTCGTGGATTAACCCCTAAATGCAGAACTAGAAATAATGTAAGGCAGTTAGGGCATTGTTTTATAATCATTCTTGCCTGTTCCTTAGTGATCTTATGTCAGAGTCTTAAGGTATGGCTAGAAGGATGAAATTTATCATGATCAGGTCTAGTCAATGCAACAGGATCTGTAACTAAGGCTTCTCCTATTAGAGCTCTGTCAATGCAATCATTGCCTGCAGCTAAAGGTCCAGGAAGACCAGAATGAGCTCATATATGACCAATACAAATGTTTTTTTTTTTCCCCCAGCAGGAATGATGTTTTGCCATTGTGAAAACAGAGATCCTGCTGACATATTAAAATTAAATGTACCACAAGTTTCCAGTAGAGAAACAGACTGGGCCACATAGACTATCAGTAAAAAGATTAAAAGTATCATCCACAGACTGAAAACCATTCAGTACCACTGTCAGCTCTGCTAACTGAGCTGAGAGCCCAGGAGTCTCTATGCCTACCTGTTGGTTATTCATAAGATATCCAGCTCGCCCTTTAGAGAAGCCGTCAGTAAAAGCCAAAAGAGCATTATACAGAGGTTGTAAAGATGTCATATTAGGAAATATCACCTTATGTACATTTAAAAGATTTATCAACCTATTGAAAAAGTGAAACATAAAAACATAAATTCTAGGCCTTTAGGCCCAGGCTTGAGAATGTGACCTTTGTGACTCAAAGCTCCAAGACATGCTAATCATAAAACAGATAGCAACAGTCCTCCACCCACCCGCTTCCTGGGTTCAGGGAGTGTTTGTTCAAAGAAAGTCACCCTGACCCACCCTGATCATTGCTGGAGCCCGATATGCAAAGGTGCTATTGTTAGAGGCTCCTAGAAAACTGTCTTGACTTTCTACTTCCTCGTGACTCTTAACTGGTATTTTTGGTATTTTCCAACAACGCCCTCCCCACCTCCTTAAGCTGTGGTTTTTTTCTTTAAATACCCCCTTCCCCAGCTACTCTGCATGCCACGGTCCTCTACCCCTGCGTGGTGTATGACTGTGGCCCTGAGAGCGCTCTTGAAATAAAAGTCCTCTTGCAGTTTGCAGCAAGACCGTTTCTCGTGAGTGATTTGAGGTGTCACCTCTCCTGAGTCAGAACGTGGGGGAGTCCTCACGTTGTGGGTCTTTCACTATCTTGAGGATAATGATGACCTATAGTTCCTTTAAATCCTATTTGAGCAAGTAACCAATCTGTACTATGCTGTTTCAGCCAAGTATCTTGATCTACATTAAAAAGCTTGTTCTTTGTCAAAATAAGTCATTGTCTGCTTTCTTCCAAGTATCTGGGCTACTGCCTCATAATATGGCAGGATATTACGTTTAGGAGATATTCTTGAATGTATCCACATAAGAGGAGCCCTTTGCCACAATAACCCTGTAGGTGTATGAGTAGTATTAAAAAATCAACAGACGACGTAAAGGCAAAAAATAATCTATATAAGTAACAAACTGTTTTTCAATAGCTCCTTCTACTTGTTGTAAGGCTAGTAATCCTTCTGAGGTTAAAGATGTAGGTGAGGTTGGATCAGGACTCCCTTTAAGAATATCAAATCGAGGTTTCAATTCCCCTGTAGTAAGGTTTAAATAGGGGCAAAGCCAATTGACATCACCTAACAGTTTTTGAAAATCATTTAAAGTTTGTAAACTTTCCTTGCCAATAACTATCCTCTGGGGGGAAACGGCCTGATCTGTAAGTATAAAGCCCAATTAATTATAAGGATCCTGAGTCTGTACCTTCTCAGGAGCTATTTGCAGTCCTTTACCAGCTAAAGCCTGTTGTACATCTCTATAACATAAAAGCAAGTCCTGAGAATCTTTTCCCACTAATAAGACATTATCTGTGTAGTGAACGATTTATATCATTGGTCATTATTGTCTTACAGGCTGAATGGCTTGTGCCACACACCTTTGACATAACGTAGGACTATTAGCTATGCCCTGGGGGAGAACTGTCCATTGATATCTTTTCATAGGTTCCTTAAAATTAATATAAGGAACACTGAAAGCAAAACTTTCACAATCCTCAGGGTGCAAAGGAATAGTAAAGAAACAATGTTTCAAATCTACCACAATTTTATAATATCCTTTAGGAATGGCTACTGGAGATGGAAGCCCAGTTTGTAAAGCTCCCGTGGGTCCCATGGTTTCATTAACCTTTCTTAGATCTTGTAACAATCTCCATTTACTGGATTTTTCCTTGATAACAAATATTGGAGTCTTCCATGGTGACTGAGATTCTATTAGATGTCCTACTTCTAATTGTTCCTACACTAGCAAAGAGGCAGCTTATACCTTTTCTTTAGATAAAGACCACTGATCAACCCATACTGGAATATTATTAAGCCACTGAATTTTATCATCATGGGATGCAGGCAAAATAGTGGCCATTACAGAAAATAATCCAAGCCCCTAGTGTTAGAGTAAGGCTTAGGGCCTTCAAAAGTCTTAATGTCTGGTCCCTCCTTTCCTAGCTCCTGACCAGGCAAAAATCCTTGTCCTAGCATCTGCTTAGTCACTGCCTCATTAGGAGTACACATTATAAGACCTATCTGTGACAAGACATCTCTTCCCCAGAGGGTAATAGGCAAATTTGACATAGCATCAGGCTGGATTTGTCCTGAATTTGTCCTGAATTTGTCCCTCCTCATCTCTCCAGGTTAGAAGTTTAGAGTTTTGTTTTGGGTTATTGGCATAACCAATTCCTTGGAGGTGAGTAATCATACCAGACAAAGGCCAAGTTGAAGGCCAATCTTGTCCTCCAACAGGATTAAGAGAAAAAAGTTGGAAGAGGAGTCACTTGGGAAGTGGTGAAGTGAGACAGTAGTGAGGCAAAGGCATATCAGTGAGTTTGGAGAAGGCATGAGAGTTCAATGAAGACCCTCCTTCTCCACATGCTGAGAACACGCCAAGTGGAGTCTACAGAAATCATGAGAGTCGAGGAGAGCTGAACTCTGAACGCTTACATGCTGGAGTCACAGAATCCCGGGACAGCATATTAAAAAATCCACTTGGTCTTAAGTCCCAGAACAATAATGAGTATGGTGAGAACTTCCCAACAGGTGGTCTCCTGTCTGAGAAACCATCTCAAATCAACCAGAAACACCTTTGCAGGCAGGAATGTGGGAGTCTGGAAGAGCAAGTATTTCATCGTTTTCTTTACCATCAGCCAAGCAACTGTTAGGGTTTATTTCTGTGCTGAGGACCTATCTTACTTCCAAGTCATGTATGAAGAATGTAAATAGCATATGCTCCACAGTAAAAGATATTCCCACAAACTACAGCTTCTAAACAGAGTTCCAGTTCTCATCCTGAGCACTCATAATTCACAATAGAGAGACATAATCACCCTCGGTGCCAAGCATTAGGAAGTCCACTGGTGGCAACTACTAGGAAATAGCACTTGAAGCAGTCACGGTTTAGAGGCTTGTTTTTCTTCCTGCCTCATTAATCAGTAACTATTCTTACCTAAGACAGAAAGAATGAAGAATTAAAAACCCTGACTCCATCCTGTTACTTTAGATCAACAAAAGGCCTTTGTTTGTAACTCTCTTTGGATCACTTCAAAATGTCTCCAGCTCTCCCAGGACGCATCCTTTGCCAATTTCTCAAAACCCAAAACAATTTAATAACAGCAAAAATCCTTCGAAGCTTGAGCTCATCATTAGGATTGCATCCAGAGTCTCACAAAAGCCGCTCTTTTCCCAATGCTGCCTTCCACTTTTTAATTGATATAAAGCGCATCATTCTATTTTTCTTTTTTTTTCTAATATAAAAATATTTAAAAGATACTGTTTTGCATCCAATTTGAGAAGCACCCAGATCTTGCAATTCTATGGATGATCTAGAAGTTTCACGTTCCATGTTCCTGCAGCAATAGTGAACTATCTGCTTTCCACTTCTGGGTGACTATGTTATATCAGATGTCTCTCCTGAGAGACTGTGACCTGGGCCTCTGGGCAGTCTGCAGCTGGATACGTGTCCCAGCAGGGAACTGTGGAAGGGTGATGTCTGCAGATTGGAAGGCAGGTTTCAAATATCAACATCATGTTTGACAAACACACTTAGTCTCTACAACAGGGACAGGTTGCTGCTCCCAAGTGCACTCTGCTGCCAAAAGACTTGGAAAGCCACAAGCTGTATGATTTCCAGATTTCTGCATGGACTCGGGCAATAGTAATCCTATATTCTGAACCTTATCCAAACACAAAATACTTCAATATCCCTTATTTCAAGCAGTCACTAAGCGTTTTGTCATAGTGAATGCTAAAGTCCCACCTTCCTTCCCCACACTATCTAACACACTATCTAATACTAAGTGGTTGGAAACCCAAACCTACATTCCTCCAACTACTTTGTAAAAGAGCCTCTGTGAATCTCTCAGGCCAAGATTTTATATACTAAACTGCATTTCCAGAGTAGTTTTGCTTTCTCTGCACAGATATTATTCATGTTTTAGCATTTATCAGTACCAAGCCCAAGTGCTCTGGCCTATAACACTGGGGTCCTGCTGGAAAACTGACAAGTTTGGATCCAAACCCCACTGCAGATGTCCAGATCTTCAATAGAGGATTTTATTTTCTCATAAATAAGTAACAAGCAAGTTAGTATGATTAGTATCCAGCCTGATCCACCAGAAGCATCTCTTGTGTATTAGCTGTGACCATTCCATGTGTATATGTGTGCACATGTATGTTCCCCTTTCCCCAGTCATTTATCAAAATCAATTTTGCTTTCAACTCAAGGAGGAAAACTGTGTTTAGTAATGAGAAGAACATGACATGTGTCCTGTGTTTAAAGGGCCATGTGCTTTCTCTGTTCTATGGGTCACAGCAGCCTTTCAGCAGAATTTCATACCATTCCTCTTTTCAAAGGGGTCAAGAAATCTGTATAACATTATGCTTCATTTCCCAAGTTGACTAAAACAAAATTCTTCCAACCAAGAAGCTCAGGGCAACACAGATCCATCCATTCACAGTTATGAGGCAGGGTGCCCAAAATGAAGGCAATAGTAGAGTTGTGTTTCCCAGAAGGCCCAAGGAAAGAATTCTCTCTGGATCCCCCTGGCTTGTAGCAGCTCTAACAATGCTTGGTGTTCCAAGCATTAGCTATTCCTAATTTTCTGGTACTGAGAAGGCTAGAATGACTCCATGACAGGCTTCAATTTGGCAGTTCAGGAGACTAGGCCTAAAAACTGGGCAAGTCCAGGCAAGCCCAGGCAAGTCATTTACTACAACAAAACACAGGCTTCACTCAGGCAAGCTAGTCAGAAACTACCCTGCCATCAGAAGCTGCTCTGCCACCGGCCTGAAGCAACAGCAATGAATCAGCAACAGTTTCCAGACCTTCCAGCAACAGTTTCCATCCCCCCACACCCCTGTAAAGGTTCTGGAATGTCCCTAGAGATGGAGCAAGATAAAGATCACGTACCCTGGAATACCTCTAATGTGTCTTAAATCAGGCTTTCAAGCTCACTTGGTTGTCTCCATCTTGGAGTGGAAGACCCCAGCATGCTGGACTTCTGCAGGATAAAACATGCTTTGCTTTTACATACCACTTGAGTCTGAGGAGTCATTCTTCAGTGAATCATGGATCCTTTCAGTAGTGGGTGATTGCCCCTAATTGTGTGATACTTAAACTGAGGCTGATTAGAAGAGTCCATAAAGATTGAAATAAACTAAGTGGGTGAGGCTCTGGACTCTGAACTCGCAAGTGTCTGTATGAAAGACATATTGATAGACAGGTTTTTCCTTATCTCTAGGAATTATAGAGTTACTAAAAGCAATAGCAGCAACACTGGTGTTAATAATAACAAAATCAGAATATCTGTGTTCTATGGCTTTTTCTATTGGTCACAGATATTTTTCTATAAAGGTCATAGCCGGGGCCATATGTGGGTTTGGCTGTACCTTTCTTCTCTGTTTTTATAGTCTTTAGAATATGAAAACTACTTTTTGGAACAACATTATGAACTAACCAGTACCCCAGAGCTCTGGACTCTAGCTGCATATGTATCAAAAGATGGCCTAGTCGGCCATCACTGGAAAGAGAGGCCCATTGGACACACAAACTTTATATGCCCCAGTACAGGGGAATGCCAGGGCAAAAAAAAAATGGGAATGGGTGGGTAGGGAAGTGGGGGGGGGTATGGGGGACTTTTGGGATAGCATTGGAAATGTAATTGAGAAAAATACGTAATAAAAAATATTAAAAAAAAAAAAGAAAACTACTTTTAACTCATGGCCCATACAAAGATGGATCCGATTTGGCCCACAGACCAAGACATCCTCTCAAGTTTATTTAGGAGAAAGAAATGAATCGCTAAAGCCACCAAAATGACTCCAAGCAGCTTGTGACACATTCAGTCACTCTATAAGCTTCACTCAGCCTTTTAGTCTCTTTCACAACCATGTGGGCTTGGACAGTAAAGAACCTTCATTTCTTTGGTTAAAAGTAGAAAAATGTTAGAGAAAATTTGTGGCATTCAATGTACAAGTAAGGACAGTTACAGATGAGCCCAGCCTTGTGTAGTGCAACCACTTTAAGCTTAGCCCCAACTAGTTCACAAATGATACTCAGACTGAGGTTATTTTGTTTGGCTTTGACAATTACCGGGGTGTCACACCTAATCTACTCTTCTAGCTGCTGGCCTGGCTACCTCCCCAGTGGTGTACCCCAGATACTTGCTCTTTCTCCTGGCCAAGTTCCTGGTTCCTGGTTCCTCTCCCCTCATGACAGCTGCCTCCTCTTTCCTGTTCTTCCTCTCCTTCTTGCCCTGTCTCTTCTTCTCTTCTTCTAACTAGGTCACTCCAAACTCACCTACCTCTAATCCCTCCAGTAACCAGCAGTCGACAATTTTACTTGACAAAAAGTTTTAAATCAAGGAATAAGGTGTGCATAACAAAAAGCTTGCAAACCTGAGAAGGCAATGGTAGGTCTAGACCTTTGGGTAGAGAATTTAGCAATTACAATACATGGCAGCAGACCAAACCTCCACAGGTTAGGGTCCTCCTCATCTTTTTTCTCCCTTCTGTTTGCACCTGTAAAGAAGAAAGCAGCTGGTGGTGGAAAGATAAAATCCATCAAACCTATTTCACATACTGGAAAACAAAGCATGAACGACTAAAGACTTGGGAAGGAGTCAAGTTGTGTTTGTTTTTGTGTTTTGCTATTTCACAACCAATTTTCCTTGAAAAAATGAGAATGCTTCCTGTTTTCCAGTGTCTTCCTCTATTAATTTTTTTCTTACTTTTGCATCTGCTAGGGATTTATTTCCCCCTAATTTCTATCATCTTTATAGCTTGCTTTGGGGGTTTTGATTTGTTTTGTTTTGCCCCTATATGCTTAGAGGATTATACATATTTCCAAGTTGCATGGTGTTAAGAATAATGGATGATTCTGTGTAAATAATTGGAAACTAGGGAGGGAGGGGGGCAGGGTGTGCTGGAAACATCTTGAGCTTAGAGCCATGAAGAGCTTTCTATGCTCAGGACTCTCAGCAAAAAAACATCCGGTGCTCTGTGCAGCTGCGTGAAGATGGGTGGTTTTTAAAAAACAGATGAAGCCAAGTTATGTAAGGGGACACTATGACTTTGTGTGTGTGTGGTTTATAAGTTACAAGTGCTCCCTCTTCTGCCAATATTGGGAATATGTGCTCTTTGGTCGCATTGCATATCCCAGAAGGAAAAAAAAAGATGAAAAATTGAAATTATAATGCAAAATCAACTTCTTCACCTGTGAGATCTTACCGTAAGGAAGCCCTGATGAGAACATTAGCGTGTTTGACTGTGGTGGAGCTTCGTGTTGGTTGGAACATCCAGTGGTGGTGGGATGGAAGCCATGTTTGTCTCATTTTTGGGTGGTCAGCCATTTCACCACCACAAGCCCATTTCCTGGTGGTCAGTTTTTAGTTCTGAGGACTTCAGATGATGAACTATGTTTTCCATCATGGCTTGATGACAGCCTGGCTTGCAAAGCTCTCTGAAGCTTCTCGTTCCAGCAACCCTGTGCCAGCACCCTGGGTTCTTGACCCCCGAGTGCATTCCACCCCAAAGCAAGCGGTTTTAAAAGGGGAATGTTCAAATTCTTGGGTGCTTTGTTTTGTTTTGCTACAAATACTAGAAAGGCTTTTTCTTCCATGGCTTTTACAGGCACAACATTGCGGCCTTCAGTCTTGAGTAAAATAGTTTCTGACATTCAGCATTCAGCCCTATTTGTGAATCAGAAAACAGTCAGGTTGTATACGCCTTGGCTCCAGTCTTCTGGTGACAATGAATGATGGAAACTAAGAATGGGGCTGTTGTCTTAGTTGGTGCCCCCCCCCCTTTTTTACAAAAGGGATCTGTGTCCTCTTTACAACCAAAGTCTTTAAGGAACCGTACTGCACTCAGGAAATTCTCTAGAAAAAGAGGGTTTTACACAAGGGAAAAACAAAAACAAAAACAAAAACACTTTTGGATCATGGATACATGGTGCCTTTTAAAGAGGGAGCCAGTAAGACTTAAAGTGGGACTGGCAAGATGGCTCAGCAGATAAAATGCTTGCCATATAAGCCTGAAGACTGGAGTTCAAATCCCAGAGACCATGTGAATGCCAGGCAGGGTGGCAACCTGCCCATAATTCCAGCCTCACAATGTGGAGGCAGGAGATCACCTCAGACTAGCCATCATGGTGGCTTCGAGCTTTGACTGAGACACCAAGACTCAAAGAACTAGGTAGAAGGATGGATCCAAGAAGATGGCATCACACACATGCATATGCACATGTACTTTAGCACACACACATACACACACACACACACACACACACACACACACACACACCAGAAATATAGCTACAGCAAAGAAAAATGAACATGTAGAACTATTCATTTGCTGTCTGCAGTTTGAAAATTCCATAAAAATAAATGTTTTATATAATTATGTATATTTTGGGCGATGGATGGTGAGACAGGGTTTCTTCGTGGAGCCTGGGCTGTCTTGAATCTCACTCTGTGGACCAGTCTAGCCTAGAACTCAGAGATTCTTCTGCCTCTGTCTCCCAAGTGGTAGAATTAAAGACATGTGCCACCACCACCCAGTAGATTATGTATTCTTAAATTTGAT
Organism: Mus musculus; assembly: GCF_000001635.26. NCBI lineage: Eukaryota > Metazoa > Chordata > Mammalia > Rodentia > Muridae > Mus > Mus musculus. Next base: position 109,890,646 of record NC_000077.6, on the reverse strand, counting down.
TCTTATATGTCCTTTTTACTCCAGTTTTCTGACTAAGAGAAGTCAAGACTTCCAAAGATGAAGTTTTCGTTGCAGAACCAACCATAGAAGCAGATGTTTCTCCATTTTGCATAGAATTTCACGGCAGACTTTGAGTTCATTCTGGAAGCTAATATTAATTATCAGTGAAACAAAGAGCAACAGACATGGAAAAGCTGTACAAAAGCAAAATTTTTTTTAAAAAGGCCAAACGTCACAACAGTGAGGACCTACGAATATGTCCATTGATGTCATGATTTGAGTGACTAATAGTATAAATCCCAAAGCAAGCTTTTCCCAGCCAGCATGCTCTAACTACCAATGGGGTTATATCCTTAGCACAGCAACTCTTCGTAAAGTTAGCTTATTGTGGTGTAGGGATGTTTGACTGAGTCTAGGAAAATATGGAGGAAGAAGAGAAATGAAACAGGGCAAATTTTCTAAGAACAAGCCATGAAAGTACTCCAGGCCTGAGAATTAATACACAGAGAAAATAACAACACACATATTGTCATTCCCTTCTGCCAATCTTGATCTATAAAAGAAAGAAACACAAACATCAAAGAATATAGCTGAAATATGGCCTTCCTTCAAGATTTATCATGAATGCATCTCTCTACTATAGCAGACCTTTCTCAGACTTACCGGTGCTTTAGAGACACAAAGACTCACATATTTTAAAACTTAGGCCTTTAGCTGGGTAAGCTCTCAACTAGCTCATCTAGTTTAATCTTATTGTTCCTAGCCCATAACCACACCATATCTAGTTCTTCACCTCTCTCTCTCTCTCACCCCCAGCATGTCTTCACATTTCCCTGGCGAATCTCTTGCGCCCACCTTCTCCTTTATCTGCCCAGAAGCTCTGCCCCCACCTACTTCCTTCTCAGCTCTTGGCTGTCAGATCTTTATTTTAAGCCTATCAGCAAGTAAGAAAAGATGAATGTTTACAAAATGGTCATAGGAACAACAATATCAAGATGCGGCTAGTATCCAGATCTCTGACAGACTGGCAATCAACAATTGTCTACACAGAGACAACTTTTATACACTATACAGTTACCCCAACACTCTACCAGGAAATGAACCACAAAACAAAAGGAAATAGCCGGCCTCAGAAACCTTCTACTCATAAAGTTCTTCTGATTATAGTGTATGTGGAAATAGGAATCAAAATTAGCCACTCACATATTTTCCTTACAGTATTGAATATGAGACAAGAACTCTTGCCTGTCTTTTCTATCTGTTTGAGTTTCTGGTTGTTCTAGGTAAGTCAGCACCCAGATGCTTTGCTTAGTCTCTTTCTATTTCTCCTAACTCACATTTTCAGCCTTCATCCTTCTCATTCTGGGTAGTAAGAAATATTAAAAATCCCAGCGTGGAGCTTCTTCTCTGCCTTAGATTATTTATATTCCTGGATAAAAGACATACGTAGCCTTTACATTTTTAAATATGCCTTAGGCAGCACAATACCTAGGCAGCTGCCTGCCCTCTATGCTGTTAGAATAACCCCATGCTTTCAATAACTCCAAGTTATCACTTACTATTTACTATATCCCAGCTGGGCTCTTCTTAACCCAATTGGGCAGTTCCCTGGGCCACGTTCTCTTGGCCATTAGCCAATAGCGGCTCTCCTTCTCCCTCCTGCACATTCTCCTTCTTCCATGGTGATTTCCAACTTCTCCTTCCTCCTCATGGTAGTCCCTCTCCCCAAGCCCACAAAACTTCAACCCACCTATGTTTCTTCTACCCAATCAGAATTAAGTTGGGGGAAGGGTCTTGGAGGCCTGCACTTAACATTGCAACAAACAATAAAAGACAAACCTCAACAATTCTCTGACCAGACAGAGGAAGACCACCTGAAGATCTTGGCTTCAAGAATGAAAGAAAAAAATTTAAGACCAAACACTGACAGGTAACATGATTTGCTGATCCCCCTACATGGGAACGAACAGCTCTCAAACTGGCTAAGACATAAAAATGTTTCTAGCCAAAACTTCAGCTATGCATAGCCAATAAATCTTACTGATTACAGAACCCTCAACATTCATCATGTCATCAAGAAATTCAAATAATGACTTTCATTTATAAGATACTCTGAATGATAAGTCTTTATTCTAGTTTCTCCCCGTTGCTATGGCAAATATTATGACCAAAAGCAACTAATGTGAGGAAAGGGATTCTTTGGCTTATACTTACAGGTCAGTTCACCACTGAGGAAAGTCGGGGCAGGAATTCAAAGCTGAAACAATAAAGGAACACTGCTTGCTAACTCATGCACAGAATCATGTTTATCTAGATTCTTGAACAACTTAGGCTACCTGCCTAAGGATGGTACCGCCCACAGTGGACAGTGCCTTCCTATATCTGTTAACAATCAAAACAATCTCCTATAGACATACATCAGGACAGACTGTGTGATCTGAGCAATTCCTCATTTGAGATTCAGTTGTCCAATGATCCTAGGCTGTAATCAAATTAACAGTCAAAGCTGACTGGGAGAGGGCTTATTGTTTGTCCATTCACTTCTTTTGCTTCTCAACACATGGAAAACATCAATTCCTTTCTCCCAGTTCATTACATTTCTCTTCAAACCTTCACATTACTCAACAAGTTTGGAGTGATATTAAAGTATTTGTTTTGGAATGATAGTAATATATTCTTTATTAAATGAGTCAGAAAAGACAGAGAAAGTATCAGAAGTTTGGCTTCCATATTGTCTTGTAGAACACTTAGTACTGTTCAGTGTCTCGTTAGATTCCCAGAAATATTCATCAGTTTCATCAACACTAAATTAAGTGCCTTCCTTGAGCTATGAGAATTAACTCCAAAAATTATCTGGCAAATGAGTCTAGTCGTTTTATCTGGCCTCCAACCTCTCTCTCTCTCTCTCTCTCTCTCTCTCTCTCTCTCTCTCTCTCTCTCTCTCCTAAATGGGATTCAGTTTTGGACATTCCTACTATGCCTGACATTTTGTGTGGGTGTGATGTGTGATGTTTAATATTAGTTGCTGATTTCCTCAGACTATTAATATATTTTTAGACTTTGGAGAAAAATGAAAGAACAATATGCACTCTTTTCCATCTCCCTGATCCACTTCATAGGCTGGTATGTAGAGACCCTGGGCTAATGTTAGAAATCACTTTACCACCAGTGGCACAGTGGGTGATCAACTCTCTAAGGCTGTCCAGATAACAAGTAAATTCCAATGATAAAGGACTGAAAACATCCCAGTTGGGCCGATTAGTTTTTGTCAACATGATACTAACTATAATCATGTGACAACTGGAAGGAGAGAACGTCAACTGAGCAAATGCCTTTGTCATAGTGGTCTGTAGGCACATCTCTGTGACACTGTCTTGATAGATGTCTGATATGGGGCTGTCTTAACTAAGACAGTTTTACTGCTGTGAACAGACACCATGACCAAGGCAACTCTTTAAAAGGACAACATTTAATTGGGGCTGGCTTACAGGTTCAGTGGTTAATTCCATTATCATCAAGGCAGGAGCATGGCAGCATCCAGGCAGATGTGGATCTGGAGGAGCTAAGAGTTCATCCAAAAGCAGACAGAAGAAGACTGGCTCTCATGTGGTTAGGAGGAAGGTCTCGCTGCTCACCCCAACAGTTACACACTTCCTCCAACAAGGCCACACCTCCTAATAGGGCCACTCCCTGAGTCGAGCATATTCAAGCCACAGTAGGGGCAGACTGCTGAGGTGAGTTCCACCCCTGGCCAGGTGGTCCTGGATTACATAAGAAAGCAAGCCGAACAAGCCAAGAAAGTAAGCCGGCAAACAGCAATGCCCCATGGTCTCTGCTTCAGTTCCTGCCTCCAGGGTCCTGTTTGAGTTTCTGCCCTGACTTCACTGGGTGATAGACAGTGAGGTTGCTTCTGGCCATGGTGCGCATCACAGAGTTAGATAGCAGGTCAAACAGCCAAGCAAACCATTAAGAGTCTGCCTGTCAAGCCGGTTGTGGTGGCGCACACCTTTAATCCCAGGACTCAGGAGGCAGAGGCAGGCAGAATTCTGAGTTCGAGGCCAGCCTGGTCTCCAGAGTGAGTTCCAGGACAGCCAGGGCTACGAAGAGAAAACTTGTCTCAGAAAACCAAACCAAGCCAAACCAAAAAAACAAAAAACAAAAAACAAAAAACAGTCTGCCTGTCTCAGCCCACCATGTATCAGTCTCTGTCATATGAAGGCACACTGTGTCTGACAGATACAAGGGTCCTGTTTCCAGCCTCTCCTCCTTGGTCAACCTCTCTCTCTTGTTTCAATACAAGTCTTCTAGTCTTTCACCCTTCCTCTCTACACGATTGCATTTGGCTGCTCAAAGTTCTTTCCTTACCTACTTTTCCGAGTGTCCTTCCTTGGCAAAGGTGGGATTGAGATCAAATGAGTTATCCCTGCTGCCACGGAGACCAGCAGCCAAGAGGGGAGAAATCTCAAAGGCAGACACGGGTTCCCTAAATGATGGAGAGATTCTCTTTGGTTTACGTGGGGAAAATAATAATAACCAATCTGGGGAGTGTATCTCATCTGATAGAGTGTTTGCCTCTACCAACTACATAGAGCCTTGGGTGTGATCCCCAACACTGCAAAAATCAAGCAAGGTAATGCATACCTCTAATCCTGGTGAGCACTTAGGAGGTGGAGGCAGGAGGGTTAGCAATAGGAGGCTGAGTTATATGAGACAAAGGGGTAGGGGGTGACCCTTGGCTGTTCATTCTGTTGGGTCTTTTCTACCCAGTGTAGTCAGAGCACAGGCATCTGGCGCCTTTGTACTGCTCTACTGTGGTCCACTGAAGTCCACTCAGTGCTGCTGAAGGTTTGGCACACATGATGCCACACAGATACAACGCAGGCTTTGTAAATGCCAGGGGGACAAGCAACCCCTTCTCCATGGGGCTTTCACCCCTTAGAGCTAGCTGCAAATGGGCAGTCTTCAATTGGAGGAGCCTGACTCCTATCACCCCAAGGGGTGACATGACATTCCACTCCAGGCTGTTGGTGGAGCTGGGACAAATTGCACTTGTTTCGGTGAAATACAGCAACTCAGAGGAACAAATAACCCCTTTACCAGTTCCAAGGATCTGCCAGTTCTAGCCCTTTGGGTTGAACCCCAGGGCTAAGGGGATGTCCCACTTTAACTACTCTTTAGGGACAATATATACATTCAGCAATGTATATATATAAGGGCTTATGGAAAATACAAATCCAAATGAAGCCTTTGGATACTAATCATATCTAAGAATGATAAGATGACCCTAAAGATGAGACCCCGAGGCACTCCACCAAAACACTCAGGAAGCCTGGCTTGTTCTAAGAATGGAAAAGGAGAATCTGTTCATCTATCTACTAAGGAACAATAATAAACACTGCCATGCCATTCATTTTAATCTCTGCATCCCCTTTGTGGAAAGGGCAGGAGGTTTAACATTTTTCTGACTCTGTTGTGTCTCATATTTTTGAGTGCCTGGGACATTCAGAAAAGAGAGAAAGATTTCCCAGAGGAAAGCCTGCTGTCAGCTCTTAAACTGGACCGTGAACTGACCCCACCGTCACATTATCCATCTTCGGTGTCAAGGCTCTGTTGCAAGATCTCTGCAAGCCAAATTCCATTACCCACCCACTGCAACCACAGCCAACAGCTCCATCTGCATAAAAGTTGTGAATATCATAGCCAAGGGGCCTGGATACTGGTGCATACTCTGAGGCCTCAGAATTCCATAGAGGAAAGCTGTCCTGATAACTTACGAGTCTCTAGAAGAAGAGTTGGTGCTAGAACAACTACTGTCTAACTCATGGCTCTAGCAACACATGCTTGACACTGGACATCAGACAACAGCTTCCTGATTTGGAAAATGCAAAATCTTCAAGACGTGTCTAGACCTTTGCCCTGCACAAAAACAGTACCAGTCAAGAGAGCCTTCCATTGACGAAATAATGAAGCTGGATCCTCGACCTTACTTGATATACGGAAGTGAGCTCAAGAGTTCAAAAACTTAAACTGGACAGTTGAAGTGATTAAAACCCTTAACAGAGAACATAGTTGTGAGCCTTTGGATTTTGGATTAAACAATGCTTTCTTAGTAACCACAAGCATGAGCAAGAATAAAACCCAGAAGTGAGAGAATTGTAAGTTCAAGTTCACTCTCAGCTCTCTAGCAAGTTTGAGGAAGCAGCCAACAGAACAGGAAGAGCCAATAAACGTTACATTCTATTGGTGACTTATCAGGTGCTGTTCACACTTACTGGAAAAGGGATCTGGAGCAAGAAGCCCTCTCTTGACTCAGTTTCAAAGACATTTATATCAAGTGTCCTCCGAGACCTCCTGTCCCAAGTCAGGCTGAGCCCTGGCTCCTGACAAGGAGAGGGAAATGCAGACAGAAAGTAAACCATTCACAACAGAGGTTGCTATGGTTTCCAATGGCGTGAAATGCTTGTAGAGAGAACAGTAAGGCAAAAACCAAAGCCATCAATGGACAGACCCAATCAGAGCTCCGCTGGTCTGGCCACCGCTTCCTGAGCTGGTTTCTGCTGACTGTCTGTTACTACTATTACTTGCTATCTGTTCTTTTGCTTGCTCCACAATCAGTAAAACCCACGAAGACAGTGTGATCAGAGACCTGAAAAGTGTAGGAGAAAAGACAAGTGTTTCACCCAATAAAATAAACCAAGCAGAACATGGCTGCAGGCACCTGCGCTGGGTTGGCAAGAAGAGAAGCAGAAACCTTATCCCAATATAAGCCAAGTAGCTCTGGCAAAACAATACCAGCAGCTATATACTCAGGACATGCCCACTACCTCACCAGCATCAAATCCAACTGTGGCTTTGTTTTTGTTTTTTTTTTTTTTTTTTTTTTTTTTATTGTTGTTTGATTCTTTCTTTGTTTTGTAAGGGTGATTCCTCTTACAACAGTGGAGAAGAACCCCATTTTCTCATTCTTTGTAACTCAGATACACTGGCTGGATTCCAGATGAAGAGACAATCTATTGTTTAAAACTGAGAAATTCTGGTTTTGTTTTTTTTTTTTTTTTTTTTTTTTTGGTTTTGTTTGTTTGTTTGTTTGGTTGGTTGGTTGGTTGGTTGGTTGGTTGGTTGGTTGGTTGTTTTTTATTTTTTATTTTTTTGTTTTGGTTTGTTTTGGTTTTTTTGTTTTTGTTTTTTTGAGACAGGATTTCTCTGTGTAGCCCTGGCTAACCTGGAACTCACTCTGTAGACCAGGCTGGCCTCGAACTCAGAAATCTGCCTGCCACAGCCCCAGGGTGAGAGGTGAATCATCCAGTCAGTAATCTGGCTCATGGACCCAACAGGGAATTCTCAAAAGAGGAAACACAAAGGGACGATAAATACTTGGGAAAATGTTCAACACCCTATGTCATAAGGGCAGTGCAAATTGAAACAGCTTTGAGAGTCTACCTCATTCCTGTCAACTGGCTGTCATCAAGAAACAAATGACAGTATCATTAATAGTGTCAGTGTTAAGGATTGGTGCTTGTCCATGGAATGACTCTCAAGTTGGGCTGGTTATTGGTTGGTGTCTTAGTTAGGGTTTTACTCCTGTGAAGAGGAGCCATGACCACTGTGACACACTTACTTCAACAGGGACACACCTTCTAATAGTGCCACTCCCTGGGCAGAGCATATACAAACTATCACTTTCCACTCCCTTGGTCCCCAGAGGCTTATCTATGGAAGCCACACCTAAACACAGCATAATGCAAAATACATTTAGTCCAACTTCAAAAGTCCCCATAGTCTGTAGTAGTCTCAACAGTGTTAAAAGTCCCAGAGTTCAAGGTCCTTCTGAGATTCATCCAATCACTTAACTGTAATCCCCAAAGCAAGACAGGAAACCAGTTGGGCAAACTCCAAATTCAGCATTTCCATGTCTGATGTCAAAGCAGTCTTTAGATCTCCAACTCCTTTTTCATCTTTGTTGACTGCAACAAAGGGCTGGTGTCTCTTCTCCATCTCTGCCCTCTGTAGCACTCTAAGCTCCGGTTGATCCACTCCACTCCTGCTGCTGTTCTTGGTGATCATCCCATGGTACTGGCATCTCTAGTATGCTAGGGTCTTCCACTGCAACTAGGCTTCACCAATAGGCTCTCTTCATGGTGCCAAGCCTCAAATTCTTTGCCTGATCCCTTCAGTCTTGGTCCATCAACTGCAACTGAGGCTGCACCTTCACCAATGGCCTTCCATGGCCTCTCATAATGCCAAGCCTTAGCTGCTCTACATGACCCCTTCATGCCTTCAAAACCAGTACCACCTGGGTGACTCTTCCACATTACCAAGTACAGCTGTAGCATGAGGTACAACCTTGACTATCTCTAGAACACAGCTTCTTCCTGCTCTCAGAAAACACTTCCTAGAAGATTTTATCTAAGCGATGTTGGTCTCTTCTTAATCACTGCTAATTTCTTAGCTCCAGCTAACCAGCATCAATTGTCCCAGTAGTCCCTTTTATTCTGTATTCTAAAGCCAGAGCCATGTGGCCAAAGCTGCCAAGTTCTGCTGCTTGCTGGAGCTCGAACATGGTCCCCTTGTTCTATTACATTCTCACCAGCTCTCTGTTTTCTAATTCCTTCATTGCCTAAGTTTGGCTGTCCTGGAACTTGCTCTGTAGACTGACTTTGAACTCAAAGATCTGCTTGTCTTTGCCTTCTGGGATTAAAGGCTTGTACTACCATGCCTGGACCTAAATTTAGCTGGGTGGGATCTTGCTGCAATGTTACTACTCCCTTAATTCAATTTAACATCCTTGAACACAGGATTCAGCTCCATTCCACTTCCTGGTGCCCTTTTAATACTCCAACCATGTATTTTATATTTTTCCTTTATTAGCTTGATATGCTTGTTTAAAATGCTCTTCATAAGACTTAACCAGAGAACAAAGTCTATGCTGGGAGTTTCTGAGACTTCATTTGTCAGTGAAATTAAGCTGAGTCTCTTCACCTTAGCCTCAAGCAGATTCTTTGGACACTGGCAAAAAGCAGCCACATTCTTCACCAAAATATCACAGAAACAGTCTCTCAGCCACATGCTAAAATTCTTCTCCTCTGAAACCTCTAGAAACAGGCTTCCACAGTTCAAGTCTCCCTCAGAAACAAAGTCTTCCTTATTCCCACTAGGACAGCCCATTAAGCCCCGCTTAAAGCAATCCACCGCTTTCCAAGTCCAAAGTCCTCAAATTCACATTTTTTCAAAACAAAAGCATGGTTAGGCCTATCACAGCAATACCCCAGTCCCTGGTACCAACTTCTGTCTTAGGGTTTTACTGTTGTGAACAGACACCATGACCAAGGCAACTCTTGTAAGGACAACGTTTAATTGGGGCTGGCTTACAGGTTCAGAGGTTCAGTCCATTATCATCAAGGCAGACGTATGGCAGCATCTAGGCAGGAATGGTACAGACAGAGCCAAGAATTCTATATCTTCATCTGAAGGCTGTTAGCAGAATACGGGCTTCCAGACACCTAGGCTGAGGGTCTTAAAGCTCACACCCACAGTAACACACCTACTCCAACAAGGCCACACCTACTCCAACAGGGCCACACCTTCTAATAGTGCCACTCCCTGGGTCGAACATATACAAACCATCACAGTTGGCCATTCCCTCAGTCTCCATCCCTTGACCCTGCATTTCTTGTAGACAGGATGAATTTTGGGTCAAAAGTTTTATGGGTGGGTTGCTGTCCCAGGAGTCTAGCATGGCTGTCCTCTGAGATGCTCCGCCTAGCAGCTGACTCAAAAAGATACAGACACCCACCCAAACAGTGGATGGAGCTTGGAGACACTTATGGAAGAACAGGAGAAAGGATTGTGGGCCCCCATAGGAACTTCACAGGAAGACCAACCGAGTCAACTAACCTGGACCTTTGGGGCTCTTAGAAACTGAACCACCAACCAAAGAACATACACAGGCTGGACCTAGGCCTCCCTGCACGTAGGTAGCAGATGTGCAGCTGGGTCTTCATGTGGGTCCTGAACAGCTGGAATAGGGTTTATCCCAAAAGCTATTGTCTATATGTGAGATGTATTCTAGCTGGATTTTCTTGTCTGGCCTCAATGAGTGAGGGTTTGTTTAGCCTCACTAGAGACTTAAAGTAACAGGGTCAGGGGATTCTCAGAGGAGCTCCCACCTGCTCAGAGGAGAAGGGGGATGGGGGAAGGATTGTGAGAGAGAATAACTGGGAGGGGGCAGTGAGCATGATATAAGGTGGATAAGTAAAAATAATAAATAAATAAATAAATAAATAAATAAATAAATAAATAAATAGGGGCTGGAGAGATGGCTCAGTGGGTAAGAGCACTGACTGCTCTTCTGAAGGTCCTGAGTTCAAGTTCCAGCAACCACATGGTGGCTCACAACCACACATAATGAGACCTGACACCCTCTTCTGGTGTGTCTCAAGTCAGCTACAGTATACTTATGAATAATAATAAATAAATTAAATAAATAAATAAAAAATGTAAAATAGCTAGCTGGAGATGGAAGCTAAGTGAAACTGTAGGTAAACCAATCATCATAATGGTTGCTAAGGCAACAAATATTGAATTTAGAGTGATCTATAGACTTTGAATCTATGTGAGAGAATGTATGTAGGAAATGTGGATTAAGACTAAGCTATATATGTGTGTATATATATATATATATACGTGTGTGTGTGTGTGTGTGTGTGTGTGTGTATTTCAGTCACACTAAAGAAACAGAATAACTTAGGGGGTCACTTAACATTGAACAGCAGATGTAGGAATGGGAACAGAAGTCAGTCTGGCCCAGACTCCATGTGCCATACTTTCATGTTTTATCACCATAAGAGCTAACTACACGTCTCACACTCCAGGGTAAGAGCCAGGACAAGATCATTGTCCAAGAGCTGATATGATTCATATTGATTATCAGACTGCTCACTACTGGGGATTAGGTTTTAAAGAGCTCTAGAGGATAACCTCCATTGAGGGACAATATGTGTGAGGTCATGCTATACCCAATCGGGACACTTTTAGGACATGCGTGACTGTGACTTAGGAACTGGGAGATCCAGAACCAGCCAGGGATGAATGTCAAGAAGAAAGTAGGCTGGAGATGTAGCGCTGTTGGCAGAGTACTTGTCTGCCATGCACAGGGCCTTGGAGCCAAGCCCAGTACAGAAAAAAAGAAGATGGGAGAGGAGGGCAAGGAGGGGGAGAAAGAGGAGGAGGAAGAAGAGGAAGAAGACAGAAAAAGAGAAGGAAGATTCTCTAGGTAGAATATGCCTTCTTAGAACCCAGAGATAGAATCTGTGACCCTAAGGCCACAACAAAAAGGGAAGTCATGATCCAAGGAAACTGGGAGTCTCCTGAGAATGCACGGTCTTCAAAATGATGCTGCTTCAGTAGCCTGCCCTGGTCCCTCACAGGGAGAGCAGTGTTGGGCAACTGAGATCTACAGCAAAGACGCAGATGGTGCCAGATGGAAAGGGAGCCCTGATTTTCCTCTGAGCACAGTCATGGGTTTTGCAGAGAGTAGGATCCCTGATGCTTGAGCCTTGGGTGGTCACGGTGCTGAAGGCCAAAGTCTAGGATGGAAAAAGTGCTTCCTGTCACCCAGCTGGCTCTCCCCAAAGAAGACTCTGCCTTGACTGTGTCAGCCAGTCTTGAAGGAAAATTCTTTTCCTTGGCCAGGAAAGAATGGAACTTCTTCAGATGTGCTTCAGATGGCTAGCTAACAAAATAAATAAATAAACAACCACCAAAAAAAAAAAAAAAATCCACTGGCCTAGGTTCAGGGCTTAACATTGACCCCTATGAACTATTGTCAAATTCTGGGGTTTCATTTAATATCTACATCTCTGTCGAGCTCAAATTACAGGAAGAGGTGAGACTTTTAACCTCTCTTGTTTATTTTCTTTTGGCAACAACGATGTCTAGGAAGGAAGAGCAACAAGACAGTGCTAGGGTTGGTTTCTAACAGACCCTATGGAAACTCATGCTATGTGTGCCACACTTGGCAGCATGGTGAATAGGAGATTTTAAACTTAGGTATAATTTGGAAACTGAGCCTAGAGTAGGGGCTCACTCATGACTGTAGTCACAGAACTCAGAAGAGAGAAGCAGGAAAACCACTGTGAGCTTGGGTGTATGTGTGTCTGTGCCTCTGTGTGTGTGTGCGCCTGTGTAAGTGAGTGTGTGTGAGTGTGTGTGCATGTGAGTGTGTGCCTGTGTAAGTGTGTGTGTGTGTGTGTGTGTGTGTGTGTGTGTGTGAGTATGTGTGCCTGTGTGTGTCTGTGCCTGTGTGTGTGTGTGCCTGTGTAAGTGTGTGTGTGTCTGTGTGAGTATGTGTGCATGTGTGTGTGTGCCTGTGTGTGTGTGAGTGTGTGTGTGTGTCTGTATATATGTGTGTCTCTCTGTGAGTGTGTGTGTGCCTGTGTATGTGTGTCTCTATGTGAATGTGTGTGTGCCTGTGTGTAAGTGTGTGTGTGTGTGAGTGTGTGTGTGTCTGTATATATGTATGTCTCTCTGTGAGTGTGTGTGTGCCTGTGTATGTGTGTCTCTATGTGAATGTGTGTGTGCCTGTGTGTAAGTGTGTGTGTCTGTGTATATACATGTGTGTCTCTCTGTGAGTGTGTATATGCCTTTGTGTGTATGTGTGTCTCTGTGTGTATCTGTGCCTGTGTGTGTCTGTGTGAGTGTGTGTGCATGTGTGTGTGTATGTGTGTGAGTGTGTGTGTGTGTGTGTGTGTGTGTGTGCCTGTGTGTGTATGTGTGTCTCTGTGTGAGTGTGTGTGTGCCTGTGTGTGTGTAAGTGTGTGTGTGTGTATATGTGTGTCTCTGTGAGTGTGTGTGTGCCTGTGTATGTGTGACTCAATGTGAATGTGTGTGTACCTGTGTGTGTGTAAGTGTGTGTGTCTGTGTATATGTGTGTCTCTCTGTGAGTGTGTGTGTGTGTGTGCCTGTGTGTGTATAAGTGTGTGTCTATGTATACGTGTGCCTCTCTGTGAGTGTGTCTGTGTGCCTGTGTGCATATGTGTGTGTCTGTGTATACGTGTCTCTCTCTGTGAGTGTGTGTGTATGTGTGTATATGTGTCTCTCTCTGTGAGTGTGTGTGTATATGTGTCTCTCTCTGTGAGTGTGTGTGTGTTTAATTTCCCACAGGTGCACATATCAAACATCATCTGTGGAGAATCTAACAAGATAAAGTTTCCAGAAATACATTTGTGATAATTATTAGAAAGTAAAACAGGATTTGTCCTACTTTGAGACTTCTTATGGAAAAGAAAAATGCATACCATTCCTAGTACCAATTTTTCACGAGACATTGGTTTTTTAGGATCCCTTTAGTCTACCATGCCCCAGACTAGGGTGAAGTACTTTCAGCCACAATTAACCTTTCATGGTGGGATTAAATCACTTTAACCCATGCTTTCTATTGCCTCCTCCGTGGATACAGGCAAATAAAAACGTGTCAATACCATTCTGTGTCTAAAATGGCTCTAACAGCCGATTCCACCAACAGACTAGTTCTAGAAAAGGAGGAAACCTAAACATATGGATGATGCATCTAAGCAATGCAAGAAGAAGCTCAGCTGGTTCCTCGCGTGTTAGACATAGAGCATTAGCAGAAGTCCAACACATGTCGCTGGAACAACAGAAGAAGTGCCAGGACTGGGATCAAGGGAAAAGCGCGTATGTGGCGGAGGAGAACCATTTGCTGAACTCAGAAGCGAAAGCATGTTTTTGTTCTCTTTGTTAACCCAGGACTGTGTGCACACTAGAAAAGAACCCTAGAGCTGAGCTGCACCCCCAGGCTGAAGTGTAGGGTCGGTGACACTGTCCAATGGGAAAAAAGCAACTAGCAGCCAAGGACAAAGACCTCAGTGGGCTCTCCAGCATCCACAGGGTGGAGAGAGACCTCACTCCTGCACACTGTCCTCTGACCTCTTTGTGATCTGGGACACACATGGCCTGCCCCCACAAAATAAATAAAAACTTAACTAAAACATACTATATGAGCACAGATAGGGGGTGAAAGAACAACCGGATAATTTAATGAATAAATGATTAGAGTTTTGCCTCCCATACAAATGAATAATGTAATTTTATTATGTTTATTTATTTTTAAGACTTATTTATTTATGTATTTTATGTATATGAGTACGTTGTTGCTGTCTTCAGACACACCAAATGGGGCATTGGATCCCATTACAGATGGTTGTGAGCCGCCATGTGGTTGCTGGGAATTGAACTCAGGATCTCTGGAAGAGCAGTCACTGCTCTTAACCCCTGAGCCATCTCAGCCTCATTATTTTTTAGTTTTAAAAGCCTACAGGACAATTTTATTAGTATGTAAAACAAAACCACCTAGAACAGGCTCTAAATCTTCAGCTATAAATCTTAGCAACTGCCCGGAGGAGAAAAAGAGAGAAGGGGATGGGGGGGGGGGGAGCTATGCCATTCAAGCTGGCCTGGGGGGTCAGCCCCAGGGTGGACAAGCAGCCCCTTGACGGAAGATAAAGAGGTTAGAAGAGAAAGGAGGAGTCTTTAGGAGAGAAGTGAGCAAAGTGTTAGGGAAGCCCCAGGTGTCAAAGAAAGCATGCTTGCAAAAAGAGGAAGAAGAAAAGGGGAACTCGGGCTTTTCCGTGTACTTCACAAAATCAAGTAGATCTTCAGATCTACATAGATGCAGTTCAATAAAGTTCCTGGGCTAAGGTCAGGGATTCAAAGAAGAAGAGGTACAGTAACTCATTAGAGGATTAATTATTCTGCCTACTTCCTTAGCCTGGATTAAGGATGCCTGCCTGCCTGTGCTGCCCCTCTTCCTAGAGGTGGTCTCTTGAATAGGTGATTGGTCCCATCCAACCAGCATGGTAGGTCTCCAGCCAGGCCAGAGACTGCAGTCTCCTGACCAGAGGAGATTTTCTCTCAGCAGGCCTTTACCGCTATCCTAATATTGACCCTGTGAAGGTGTTAACACTAAAATCACTTGGGAATCAGAGCAGAGCCTCCCAAATACTTGTGTCATCTTTGGCTTCCACCATCTTTGGCTTCCACCAAGGCTGCCAAGAGGCATGAATGAGACCATTTGGGGCTTTTAGCCAGGAGAGAAGCTGGTTTCTTAATCAGCCTAACATGTAGTTTGTTTGTTACCAGTGATGGCAGAACTGGTTTTTGTTGGTGTTGTTTTGTTTGTTCGGTTGGTTGGTTGGTTGGTTGGTTGGTTGGTTGCTTGGTTGCTTGCTTGGTTGCTTGGTTGGTTGGTTGCTTGGTTTTAACAGAACACGGTGCTTTTCATGAGCAGACCCCTTCTTTGTTTCTCACAATTATCTTGTGTAGGAGGAATGAAGGTCTGATTATTCCCATCGGTAGACTGGCTATGTTATCAACTGAACAGCTGCGCCATTCAGGGAACTGGATGAGGCCCCAGGGAAATGATAACAACAAAGTAACTCTGGCCCTCACAGAGTCTAATGGGGAAGGCAGATGTCCAGTGAGTTACAGAAGATTACAACACCGTACAATGAGGCCTACAGACTAGGAAAACAGGACTCCATGGGGGTTAGTGATTTACAAGGGGCAGTAAGGTAGATGATTGACAGCTATAGTTGCATTTGTGCATTCGTATGCACTCATGTACACTTGTACATATGGAGGCCAGAGGTCAATGCCAAGTGTCTCCCTCAGCCACTCTCCACCTTAATGTTCAAGGCAGGGTCTCTCACCAATTCTCCTACATTGGTTGGACTATGGATTCCAGGGATATCTGCCTTGTCTTTGTCTCCCCGGAACTAGGATCACAGCCACAGAGCCTGGCTTCTTGTCTGGGTTGTGGAGATCAAAATCAGATCCTCATGATTCTGAGGCGAGTATTTTACCCATTGAACCATGTCCCCGGGCCTCATCTCTCTAGAGGACAGTTAGAAAGATAGGGCTAGTGATAGGCACGATCTTAGTATGTGATACCTGGAGGGTTCTCGTGAATCAGAAGGTAGAGAGCTTAGACACATTGCTGAGCAGCCGTGGGAGAATGAGCTAGGTGCCTCAGTGAGGTAGATGTACCCAGTGAGGGCTCTGGTGGCCCTTTGTCACACAGAGATGCATGAATAGCAGAGTTGAAGGCATGAACTTCGGGTTAGACCCTTCATGGCAAGCCTCTGGTGACGACCATCACCGATTACTCTTTATGTGCCGAGTTTTCTGATGGCAGGCGACTTAATCTCTCTGAGCACCAAGTCCCTCATTCTCACACAAGGAAACAATAGTACCCTCCTCAGATGCTGGCTGTGGAATTCAGGAGAGGGAGTTATGCAATCTGGTTTGCTTATTGTGTGACCCACAACGTACCCCATCCCTTAGAGGAATGTTGGTTTTCAATGAGGAAGTGTGTACGTACCACATTCGTGAAGTATTATCATTATCAGTACAGCGGAAGAGGCTAGCCCCCTCTCCCCCCCCACCCCGTCTTTCCGAGGCTACCCCGCCCCCCAGAGCCGCACGGAAATGGGATGGCTGTGGTGAGGTTCGGACAGATGTTGTTTCTTGCTGTGGCCAGGGAGATAATGAGAACGACTTCCGTGCCGGGAGAAGGCTTGGACCAAATGTTCTCAAGAGTCCCATCCAACTCTTAAATTCCATGAGAGTAAGAAAAACCAAATGGTTGGATTGTAGCAGTCAGGAAGCTTCTGTCCCTCTGGGGCAGCAGGAAAAGGTCACAGAGCTCCGGCCATGAAATCGGTTCTTTCTAGAGCGCGCTCCTCCTCCCAGCCCCAACCCAGCTTCTTATTTACAGCCACAGAGGAGTCCTTTGTTCATGTACCCTTCCCTATAGGAATCTGGGAACATGTTCTAAAATTCCAGAATGTGCAAAGATTGGGGGGGGGCTTGCCTTATTTGTATCATTCCCCCAAAAAACCTTTTCATAGAAATACTCCCCACCAAGGAATGCAAAGAATTATCATGATATTTAGGATATTAGGATATATAATAAGCATTTTAAAACTGTGTTTTGTAATACTTGGTTCTGTGAGACCCTAGTGCGGGGAAAAAAACCTTGTTTTGTGGAGATGCGTAAATTAGTTTTCAGATTGCGCCATCTTCTGGTCGAATCTGGAAAATATTCTGATGGATTTCTTTCTTTTTTTTATTTTTATTTTTTTTTTTTTTTTGAGACAGGGTTTCTCTGTGTAGACCTGGCTGTCCTGGAACTCACTCTGTAGACCAGGCTGATCTCGAACTCAGAATTCCGCCTGCCTCTGCCTCCCAAGTGCTGGGATTAAAGGTGTAAGTCACCACCGCCCGGCTCTGATGGGCTTCTTATTTTTAGCAGAGCTATGGCATGAATTTGCTCCTGATGAAGGTGGACCAAAAATGTGTCTCCCCAGTATTTGATCCTGGTTTCTTGGGAAGTAGCAGCTTGAACTGCATTCAGATCTAACCAGGGACGGTTCCCTTTAATAATCACTGTGTTTCTTCTGAAGAGCTTCTGCTGGTCTAGCTCAGATATAGGCTCAACCTCTAGGAAGAAGACTCTTGCAAAAGACCCTCAGCTGCCAATGTTACTGGACACATCAGTCATTTTCTTTTAATTGTCTGAACACACTTAAAATGACTCCTGTGACTTGGAGGCAGGGGACAGTGGGAGATGTGAGACCTGAGACCCAGGAACTGAAATCTCTAGTCTACTCATTATAAAGGCAGGTTGATCAAGAATATATGCAAATTGGAAGGTGGAGTGTGGAAAGATGGTGCCGTGGTTAAAAGCACTCGTTGCTCTAGCAGAGAACCTAAGTTCACTTCCTAGTACTCCTATGGTGACTTACAGCCGTCCCTAGTTCCAGATCAAGGGAGTCTAACATCCTCTTCTGACCTCCACAAGCCCCTAGCATTTGTGTAATTCACAGAGACACATAAATGGAAACACTCATACACATAAGATAAATCAACTTTAAGATTTTCAAAAGAACAAATGCAAACGATTCACTTTAGAAGAATTCTCTCATGTGACCTCTCAAGTTGTTGTGAGGTAACTCCGTCAGAGAACACACGGACTCTTAGAGCCAAATAGAAAGTCTTTATAGCCAGCTGGCTGCACAGAAAACATACCCAAGCCATTCAGCCGCAAGCCGTACCTTACCTGAGCCTCTCAGTACAAAACAAACAAACAACAAAACATATTCTGAGGTGACACACTTCCGTTAACAAGAACGGTTAGCAAGGAGCGGAACAACCGAAACTGAAAAGCAAGGTTAGCACATTGAGAGATTTCCCCGGCTGCATCCTGGAACTGTTGACTTAGCCTTTGTCTCTCGCTAGTTTCCAGGGCCTGAATGGGCTTCCAACATGGCGTCAGTTGTACTAAGTAAGGTCTGGGGCGGGTGGGTGTCTAAGGTCTAGAGGCCTGTTATAACGTTTAGAGTGCAGAAACCTTCTGTCTTATTTTCTGATAACCAAATACCTCTACAGCATGCAGGCTTATTTAAGCCCCAGCTCTGCAGTCTGGGAAGTCCAAGATCATAGCTATAGCACCTACCCAGCATCTAGTGAGGGTCTTCCTGTTACATCAGAGCATGGCCAAGGGCGTCACACAAGATCCTGGGCTAGCATTCCGCAGAGGGCTTAGCATAACAAAGTCGAATTTCTAAGACAGCCCAGAGGGTCAGCATCTCAGTGTTGCTGTGTCGGAAACCAAGTATCCAACTTGTGAAACCTGGGGACACATCCGCATTACACACGAACCAGCAGATGCCTTTGTGCATCCTCTTTTATCCCCTCAAAGAGAAGATGAATTGATTTCTTAACCTGTTTCTCTGATGCCCCTACACACACACACACACACACACACACACACCCTCCACAGTCCCATCCACCCCCCACCCCAAGCATAAATGCCTTTTGAGACACTCTGGCTGATGACCTGGCTCTCACTCACAGCTTAGACCAGACTGGCCTTGAACTCACAGAGAGCCAGGTAGAGATCAACCTACCACTACCACATGCTGGGATGAAAGGTGTTCCCCACAACACCTGTCCTTCAGCCTACTTCATAACCTAACTCAGTATCCAGGTAAGACAGAGGCAAAGCAGGACGGACCTAGGCTAATGATGCACATGAGTATGTGTTTCTTCCTCTACCCAAAGAATCCAGATGAACCTTCCGTTCCAGAAAGTTCCTCAACAAGACGGAGGAAGAAGGTGAATCCTCGTGTGCTCCTTGTACTTGTTGACATGGACTCTAAGAGGCACAGTCCCTTCCATACCCCAGGCTCTGGTATGCATTTTGAAATATCCTCTGTAACTCCTTGTCCTAAGACTGGCCCATACCCTAACTCTGTAACAGGAAGAGAAGAAAACAGCAAACAGCTAAGGACACTACAAACATTGCATCCGCTTCCAACAGAAGTTACTGTTGTCTATCCTACAATATTAAAAATGTCCGTGGAGAAAATGAGAACCAGGAGGCTCATCCACAGAGACCACTCTGCTCCGACCGTGGATTTTCAATCAGGAGTCCATGAGTCCAGGAATACACACACACCTCTTCAGGAATGCCTTAGTCATTTCTGCCATCCTAACAAGAAGGCCTGGTTTGTCTCAGAAACCACATCCAAAATAAAACAAAAATATAGCGTTATTGGTGATGTATAATTACAATCCAAGGGAGACAGACAGACCAGTAAGAGACCCTGACCCAAAAAAACAAAAGACAAAAAACAAGGGCTCCTGAAGACAACAGCTAAGGTTGACCTCTGGTATACACACACACACACACACACACACACACACACACACACACACAATCTTTTAAGCTTCAATAGCCAAAGAATATTTTTGTAGAGATGCCTAAAAAGCATCTGCCCTGTGGACCACAATATAGAAAACTTTGCTCACAAAACGTCTTAAGAGATTTTCATTGTTGATTAGGACCATGTCCCAGAGACAGGTCTTAGCACAGAAACCGATGCATGGGAAATAGTTCCATAGCGAACGCAGAGAACACACTGCTGTCCCAACAGGTTCATGAGATGCTGAGGACCCATCTGTAGTTCACCATTTATCCTCTGTCAGTGACCACTACTCAGGCTGCAGGAAAGATGGTAAATCTAGAAAATCTAGAAGAAGGGGGAGGAGGAGGAGGAGGAGGAGGAGGAGAAGGAGGAGAAGGAGAAAGAAGGAGGAGGAGGAGGAGGAGGAGAAGGAGAAAGAAGGAGGAGGAGGAGGAGGAGGAGGAGGAGAAGAAGAAGAAGAAGAAGAAGAAGAAGAAGAAGAAGAAGAAGAGGAGGAGGAGGAGGAGGAGGAGGAGGAGGAGGAGGAGGAGGAAGAGGAGGAGAAGAGGAGGAGAAGGGGAAGGAGAAGGAGAAGGAGAAGGAGAAGGAGAAGGAGAAGGAGAAGAAGAAGAAGAAGAAGAAGAAGAAGAAGAAGAAGAAGAAGAAGAAGAAGAAGAAGAAGAAAAGAAGAAGAAGAAGAAGAAGAAGAAGAAGAAGAAGAAGAAGAAAAGAAGAAGAAGAAGAAGAAGAAGAAGAAGAAGAAGAAGAAGAAGAAGAAGAAGAAGAAGAAGAAGAAGAAGAGGAGGAGGAGGAGGAGGAGGAGGAGGAGGAGGAGGAGAAGGAGGAGGAGAAGGAGAAGGAGAAGGAGAAGGAGAAGGAGAAGAAGAAGAAGAAGAGGAAGAAGAAGAAGAGGAGGAGGAGGAGGAGGAGGAGGAGGAGGAGGAGGAGAGGAGAAGGAGAAGGAGAAGGAGAAGGCGAAGGCGAAGGCGAAGGCGAAGGCGAAGGCGAAGGCGAAGGCGAAGGCGAAGGCGAAGGCGAAGGAGAAGAAGAAGAAGAAGAAGAAGAAGAAGAAGAAGAAGAAGAAGAAGAAGAAGAAGAAGAAGAAGAAGAAGAAGAAGAAGAGGAAGAAGAAGAAGAGGAGGAGGAGGAGGAGGAGGAGGAGGAGGAGGAGGAGGAGGAGGAGAAAGCTCCCTGTGGGTCTTTTAGGAAGTGAATCAAGTAGGTGGCATTTAAAGAGCTGAATTCTGATCACCTAGTGTTTCCACCAGTTCTCACCTGATTCCTGCCCTACAAATTTCTCTTCCAACAAGGACTGAACCTTCTCTCTTCCATAAGACAAGAATGCACTGGCTGGGGTAGCTTCCAAGGACCCCTCCAGTGTAGGGATCTCTAACACTCATGAACAAGAAAGTCATTAGAGTCTCCTCTTTGCTGTCTTGCCTAGAATTTTAAACTTATTAAGAATCTTTTGGTATAAATTCTATTCCTACTTTTTATTCCTGGGTTTTTGTCTTGTGGCATTATCTTCTGGCTCAGTGGGAAAGGAGGGGGCAGTTGTGGGAAATAATAATCTTTTTGTGGACTCACAAATGGGTTTCTGTATGAAAGCCATTAAGTGCTTGAGCATACCTCCCTGGAGAAATTCATTAGCATGGCCTCAGAAGAGTAGTTGATTGTAGTTCATCATAAGCTGGCCCCATTTCCCCTTCCACGTGACCATCTTTTCCCACGGAGAGTTTCTCTGCAAGAATTTGTCTCCCTTTATTTTGCTATTTCAAGGGGAAAACGGATGAAGCATCATGCCCAGCGCTGTAGACATGCCATGCCAGAAATGGGTGTATCCTTCTCCAGTGTTGGGAGTTACTGAATAGCAAACAATTCACAAGTAACATTAGTTGTGTTGGCTGTGATTGGCAAGTACTCCCAGTTCTCTTTAAAGTTAGCCATTGGCAAACATGGGTTTCTTTTTATTCTAATCTTTTTGGGGGAAAAATGTGTGTGTGTATGTGTTTGCATGGGAGTGTAGTATCCAGAATGGCCAGAGAAAGATGTCAGATCCCCTGGAGCTGGAGTAATATGTGGTGGTAAGTTGTCCTATGGGTTCTGGGTTCTGAACTCAGGTCCTCTGGAAAAGCAGCAAGTGCTCTTAACCACTAAGCTGTGGATGAAAGTTATTAAGGATTAGACATGTCTCCCTGGAGGAATTCATATAGAGACTATAGGGCCAAGATACTGGACTATGGAAGTCAAAAAGGAGGCCATAAATGTCAGAGGGCCATGAAGGCAAGATGTTGCACCAGGTATGAACATCTCTCCAGACTACTTCTAGTCCAATATTAACTACTAATATTAATTAACTCTCAAAAACATACATTACACACCACACAGTAGCTTTGTCTATACATAGATGATAGATACATAGAAACATAGATGATAGATAGATGCATAGATACATACATATATAGATAGATGATATATACAAATAAGTAGATAGATACATAACTATATAGATAGATGATATATAAATAAGTAGAAAGATACATAGATAGATGATATAAATAGTAGATAGATAGATACATAGATACATAGCTGATAGATACAGATAAGTAAATAGATGATAAATAGGTACATAGATATATAGATACATAGATAGATGATATATTCAAATAAGTAGATAGATAGATGTGGGCCTGGGTACCAGAGGTTTTCCATGGAGATCTCTACCCAGGCCTGGTGCGAGGGTTCCAGTGAAGGGAAGCAAATGCAGGCAGGGAGACGAAGTCTCTCCGAGCCTTCCAGGTTGCTCTGTAACTCCGAGCTGCTCTGAACTGAGTAGGGTCAGGCTGGGCCAACAAGAAGCTGACAATTCAGTGAGGAGTGCAGTGGGACCTCAGGTGGCTCTTCAGGAGAGATCTCTTCCCAAGTGTTACAGCTCTTGGAACAAAAGACTCAGACGAAGGAATAGTTCCCATGTGCCTTTAATTCCCTGGATGGATTTATATACAGTTCTGGGGGTGATTCAGGGTTCGACAGCAGGTACCTCTCATTGGCTTGGACTGAGAGTTTGGGGGAAACCTTATTTGCATGTGGGAAGGCTTGGTGCTGCTCCTATGTGACTGATAGCCTCTCCTGTGGGGGCTATCGGGGCGATAACTTCGACAGGAGCCAGGGGTCCAGGAGACATGATCAAATGCCTTCTGTCCATGTAGGTGGAAACTACCACCCACCGAGTCCCATCAGGGTTCAAGACCTAAGCACAACTAGAGACCAGGCTGTCTGTGCATAGCCTGTTGCCCCACAGATAGATACACAGATACATAGATATATAGATAGATGATATATAAATAAGTAGATATATAGTAGATGATATATAAATATAGTAAATGATATATAAATAAGTAGATATAAATAGTAGATAGATAAATCCATAGATACATAGATGATAGATACAGATAAGTAGATAGATAGATAGATAGATAGATAGATAGATAGATAGATAGATAGATAGTAAATGACTGCCAAAGAATTAAAGAGACCTTAACAGAGCTCAGAAATACTTTACTGGAGATAGAGACAGGCACTGATAGATATTCAGAGCTACTGCAGTAGTTAGTGATTAGGTAGGAGGCCACTGGAAGCATACAGGACAAACTGTAGGGTCATAGAGTTAAGAGAGGCCTTTGAGATGACCTGAGATATAGAAGCAATAGACATGACCGTGGAGACCGTAAAGCTGAAGTACAAGGTCAGAAGTGCAGCACCAGGTCTGAACAAATGGATGGACAGACAGAGAATCTTGAGTAGGCTTTATCAGCAATAAGAACCAACTAAGTGGAAGCCTTAGGGACACTTGAGAGTCCTCTGCTTGTCAGTGTTCTGATGCACACATCTGGTGTCACACGGAGAGTTGGTGGGAACTGTGACCAGCTCATTCCGTCTCCTTCTTAACGTGAAAGCCCTGGCTGGTGTCAGCCGCTAAGTTCTAAATAATAAATTCGAGTACCAAGGATGTCTCCTCTCCAGTCGCCATTTGCTATCAACACCCAATCCAGACGTTTTGTTTTGTTTTTCTGTTCTCTTTGGGTGGAACTGCTTTGCCTTGTGGGTATGTTTATAAAAGTGAGACCACTTTAGGCAAGGAGAAATATTGCCCTCTACAGGGGCATATGAATCTCAGCATTTTCTATGTGCTCACTTAGCCAGCACAGCACGTTTATTTTACGTGGATTTTTTTTTTCTTTTCCTCTTTTGTTTTAATTCATAAAGCTGGAAATGTGGCAATGTTCTATCTATTATGGTGCGTGTGTGTGTGTGTGTGTGTGTGTGTGTGTGTGTGTGTGTGTGTGTGTGTATGTGTGTGTGTGTGTGCCACATGTGTTCAGGAGCCCATGGAAGTTAGAGGAGGAGTCAGAACCCTGAAAATGGAGCTGTAGATGGTAGTGGGCTGCCATGTGGGTGCCGGGACTCATACTTGGTTCTCTTGCAAGAGCATCAAGTGTTCAGAATCACCAAAGCATCTCTTCAGCTCATCTTGTGTTCCAAGAAATGGAGTCTCTCACTGGCCAGGCACTAGCCAAGTAGGCTAGATTCCCTGACTCTTGGACCCCAGGGACCTACCATTTTCTGCCACAGCAGCCCTGAATGCACGTCCCCAGGATGAGGAAGGAGGTGAGCAGGTCCCCACCCACCATGTCCCTCTAGAAATGCTAGCCAGAGCATTTAGAAACCACATAGATAAAAGGTGTGAGACTGAAAAGGGGGAAGTCAAATTACCCCTACTCAAAGGTTGTAGGATTCTGCATCTTAATAACCTTCCAACCGTGTTTTAGAGCTGTAGAGCTAGTAAGCAAAAAATCAAACAAATCAATGCACTAAAACCAACCACTCTTCAACAAGCCCGCCATGAGCGGGACTGTCAGCCTAGGGCTGGCATCACGGGGCACTGGGCTGGGCCCTCCCACTTTGATCACTAACTGAGAAAATGCCTTACAGCTGGATCACATGGAGGCATTTCCACAACCGAGGCTCCTTCCTCTCTGATAACCCTAGCTTGCGTCGAGTTGATGCAAAACCAGCCAGTTCAGTTAGAGGACTGATGTGGGCAGACACTTCTCAAAAGACAAAAGGAAAATCGACCAATCTGAACGGTGTAGTAAGCCCAAGCATGGAAGACATAGCCCTGGCAGGCCTTGCCCTTCCCCTTCTTCTTCCCTTGCTGAAAACCATTAGATTACATCTCTAAAGCTAGACTCCAAGATCTGGTCCCTTAATTGGCTACTTCCTCCTCCCGAGGCTGATCTGGAGCAAATAAATCTCCTTTTTGCTGAGAACTTGGTCTCCGAACGTCCTGCACTGATTCCAGTCCCTTCACAACCAATATATGAAGGTGTTTGATATCTGAGGTTGCTTGAACTGCCGTGACAAAATGCCTGGCAGAAACACCTTAAGGGAGGGATGTTTCACACTGGCTCCTAGTTTCAAAAGGTTCAGCCAACATGGCAAGGGAGGGGAAGCTAAAGCTGTGCCTGGCCAAGAAGCAGCTCCTAATTTTGTTCTAGAAGGTAGAAAACTCTTCCTGGGCAACTAATTAGTAATTGATGGCTGGTGCTGTCCCTGGGCTGGTGGTCCTGATAAGCAAGCCAGTAAGCAATACATGTCTCTGTGGCCTCTGCATGGGCTTCTGGCTCCAGGTTCCTACCCTGGTTAAAAGAAGAACAGCAGGACAGTCACAGCTCTCTTCTTTCTTTCCTCTCATCGTCACTGAGTCCTGAGCTCATGAAAAGGCACTGTCAATATGCTTGCTGATTGTCCCTCCTTCGTTATAACCTCTTGGTTATCTCTCTCTCTGTAAAAGCTCACAAAGACAGCAGCAAGTGTCTCAGCAGTCTCCTAGGTGATTCTGAATGTAGCCATGGTGATAATGAAGACTAATGCTCATTCTGGCTGTGGAGGGAGGCAAGTCAAGACTACGCTGAGTCCATCTCACCCATTTATAATAAATAAACCATAGATGCTGCTAATGATACATAAAAATCGGAACCCCTGCGTCCTGCGGACAGGAGTGTAAAAAGAGGCAGCTACTGTGGGAAACCATATCCAAGGTCCCCAAAATGTAAGCGTTAGAACTAGCATCAAATCTAGCTATCTCATCCCTCAATATACGTCTGAAGGAAATGAATTCAGAATTCTGAGGGGTTGCCTATTTACTCGTATTTATTTTAACCCTATTTATATTAACCAAGATTTGGAATTAGCCCAGGTGATATTTAAAAATTTAGTTCATTTTTTTAAAAAAAGTGTTTTTCCATAAAATAATGAATTCGGTCAAGAAGGAGAATGAAGACCTGTCATTTGTAGGGAGATTGGTAGAGCCGGGAGACATTGCGTTAAGACTAGACATATACAAAAGTATCTAGTATTTATCACTTGTTTCCTCTCAAATAAATAACAGAATGAGAAACGTCCCCCACAGACGCACGTGTTTGAACACTTAGTTCCTACCTGTTGGTGCTGTCTGCACCAACAGGTTAAGAAGGCTTCAGGGGGTGGAGTCTTGCTGGAGGAAGTTAGTCACTAAGGGCGGGGCTTGAAACTCTATAGCCCATTCCCACTTCCTGTTCGTTCTTTGCTTCCTAAGTGTAGATACAATATGTCCAGGCTCCAGCCCCTGTCACCATGGCTCCTCTGCCTGCTGCCACATCCTCTGCCACAGTGGACTGCGTCCCTGTGGAACCGTGAGCCAAAATAAACACTTTCTCCCTTTGGTTGTTTTTGTCAGGATATTGATGTCATCACAGCAACAGGAAAGCCAGCTACAACGTGCAGACACTAACATGTTTTTAAAAGAAGAGGAGGGGACCAGAAGATGGAGGATAAAGAGGGCGGGGCACAGAGAGTAGGAGAGACATGGGTGTATATGCGAATGGTATATGTATGTAAGAGCATGTTGTATGATGAATTCTACGAACGTGTATGATAAATATAATCAGAATTTTTTAAAAAGATAGATATGGTCAGAGAACCCCATGGATAGTTCCTGTGAGGAAAACAAGAGGTCAGGAGGTGAGCCAGTCGCATGGGTGTTGGGAATCAGGAGTGGCCATTGCGTTGAAAAGGGATGTCAGTGCTTTGATACGTATGCAGAAGACGATGAAGCAAAATGCTTGGGATTACGTTTATAATGGGATTTGAAGGCACCGTTGCATAGAGTGACAGTTAATTTTTAATTAGTTTAATTTTTAATTTTTTAATTAGTTAATAAGTGTAGGGTGAAGGGTGTGAGCATATTCCATGGCATAAGTGTGGAGCTCAGGGGACAACTTTCAGGAGTCTGTTCTTTCCTGCCACTAGGGGCGCCAGAGATCATTAGGCTTATGTGTCAGGTACTTTTCACTGCTGAGCCATCTCACAAGCAGTTCATTTGACAGGACCTAGAGAGGCCAATGAGTATGTCTGGAGAGAATCTGCAAACAGGATTGACACGTGGACTGATAACTGAGAGAGAAAGACCCTCCCTGGCTGTGGACAGCACTACCCAACAGGTAGGGATGAAGAAGAGGAAGATGACAGCCAGCATGTGAAGGCATCGTTCTTGGGGGGGGGGGGGGCGGTGATCTGTGATTGCTTCCATCACCATTGGAAAGCTGACTCCAGCTTCGATGGTCTCTGAGTCTCACTAGTGACTTCTCCCATCAGCATCTGAGTGGGCGTCTTCACTGGCCGCCTGAGGCTTCCATCTTCTCTGCCTCTCTAGGGTACAGACAGCCATTGTTGGACTTCACAGCCTCCACTTGTGTTCGGGTCCCATCCTAACATTCAGGCACTGAGGTGGAGTAGTGAGTAGGTGGACCAGAGGCTGATAACCTCAGGCCATTTACTTTCTCTTACTTTGGGGTGGGGGGGGGGGGCGGGGAAGAAGCTGATGGCTTCTGGCAATTAACTCCTGCTGATGGCCGCAAGGGATTAAGAAAAGAAACTTAGTTACTTGGGCTCTTTACTCTTTGACTGGGGCGTCTCTGACTGGCCTGAGAGGCTCCAAGGAGCTCAGTAACCCTTCATGAGCCAGAGAGAAAGAAATAGGATAAAAAGTAAGCCATGCCCACCCGCGCGCGCACACACACACACACACACACACACACACACACACAAAACCATCAGTTTCATCAATTTCACAAATGCACATGCATAGTTACATACATGCACATATACCTACATATGTGTGTACATGCAGACACATACATACACACACATATTTACAGATATGTACATTTGGCGAATGGAGCAAAGCCACAACAGCCACACTATTTTTTTCCCTCTCAGCCTTTTTATAACTCCTTAGACAAAAGTTCTTTATAAAATTAGCCCACAGATAAAATGTTACACAAAAAGGAGTTACAGAAGGATGTCCGTAGTAAGTTCAAAGCAGTGTTACATTCTATAAGCTCATTATAAGTTCAAAGCAACAGTTTCCCATGGCCTTGCTCTATCATGGTGCATACCTGTGGCTTCATCCTTGCACCTGACCTAGAATGAATGTTTTTCCTTGATCACAATTCTGCCCCAAGCCTGTTTCTCTTTTTTTTCCTGTAATTTATGAAAGCTCATTGTGTTCCTAATTATGCAGCCTTTACTATTCTATGAGGAGTGGGTACATTCTATTCTTGATTCTAACTATATTACATCTTTCTGGCAAAACGACTAAAACCGTCTCCTTAAACTTTCTTCCTAAAATTATTTGAATCAAACCAGGAATTCTATAAAGTCATTAATTCATCTAAACAGCACTAATTTATGAAAGTTCATCTTCATGTTGATCTGCAGGAAATTTGCCCAATTGGGTGGGCTGGTGCCCAGGAATCATTGGGCTATGTAATAGTGATGGGAAAGTCATAACATCGGTGAGAAGCAATCCTGGGATGACGTCTCTGGGGTCCATGCCTGTCAGAGCTCACCTGTCACAGCCATGCAAAGTGGTGGGCCATCCTCAAAAAAAAAAAAAAACCTTACTTGGTTGCCAAGCTTCATGGCTTATGCCACAATTACATATGCCAGTCCCCCCCCCCAAAAAAAAAATCCCCTTAGCTGTGTTTCCTGTCTGCTAAGAATCAAAGAACAGCCTCCACTGAGCCCCCCCCCCCCAGGATAATATTCTACCCAAGCATGTGAGGCTAAAAGCCAGGATGAACCCTCTGAAACAGTGACCTAAAATAAAAGAAAGGAGCTTTTGTTTCTCCAAGTATTTAGCCACAGCAAAGAGCAAAGGAAGTAATGCATATAGGACCACCTGTTTCAAACCAAAGAAGATGCACATGTGAGTTCCATGGGAAAGTCTCTGATGAGCTGAGCCCTTCATTCAAGTCTAATGGGTTTGTGCAAAAAATAAAAAAGAAAGACATATCAATGTCTGTTACATCATTAGTACATCTTATCCCTCCTGCTATAAAACTCCAGTGACTTGTTCTCCAGTGGCTTCATAACTGATGCTGGGAAAACCCACTTGACATGAAGTGCTCTTTACAAAGTGGTATTGCTTCAAAACGGTAACCCTAGGGACTGAAGAGATGTCTCAGTGGTTGTGAGAGCATGCTGCTCTCTTGTGTGCCTGAATTTGATTTCCAGCATCCATGTCGGCTGACTTAAAACCACCTGCAACTCCAGCTCTGGGCCTTCGTGGGCACCTGTACACACACACACACACACACACACACACACACACACACACCTGTGAATATGTAAAAATAAAGATAAATGTAAAAATCCACAATAAATAGGACAGACAGATGGACAGACAGGATAGGATACATAGATAAGAGCTGTAACCCTAGTTTTGCTTATTGCAGTCGGCCAGCCCATCCCACTAGTTTCATGCTTGCTACTACCCACATATGCATGAGTTGCTTCTCTGGAGATCCCTAAGTGATGTACCAACATCCTACTAAAATCATCTTGGGATGCCACAGACCCACTTAGGCCCTGATGCCCTGCTTTCCTTGTAACAAAAATGAGCCAGTCCCATCATCCTATCTCATCCAAAAAGAATCGGCAGTAATCACACAGCCACACGGTGGCGCTCCTGCTCTATCCCAGCGAGCCAGGTTCTCTGGAGAAAAGATCGGATCCAGAGCCGTGTTTGCAGGGGTTTTCAAAGCTAGCAATGAATAAGCAGCTGCAGAGGCATACAATTTAAGCCAAGAAGATTGCTGAGGGCCAGTAAAGGCAAGTTTACAGTCTTTGTGGTCTAGAAAAGTCCCTGTTCAGACGCCGCCTCCCTTGCAGAAGCTAAAAGTAGTCCCACAAATTCCTCCAGGGAAATGGGAAACCCCTGGGCCAGCAGGAAAGGGCGTGGGGGGGGGGGGTGTCATTGTCGAAGTTTGACTATCCCATTTCTCTAATTCTCCCTACAGTAAAAGACAGCTGTGCCTTGCTGTGTTTTCTTTCTTTCTCGATCATCGAGGTTGCTCTAAAGACTGAGGTCGCCCAAACCCAAGATCTGTAGCCTGCTTACTTGCATGTTTTTGCACACCGGATATGACTCAGGCTGCGCCCAGGATGTCTGCTGCCCACAATCCTTTGGGGGACAGGATCTGTCTGTGCCTCTGTGCAACCGTTTGGTTTATCTGCTGGCCGTCAGAACTCTACCCTGTCATTTAAGCCCCGAACTTAGCCACAGGTCTCAAAACGTCTTAATTCATGGGTTTCTCTAAGTCACGTGATCTCAGTATGAACGGTTTAAAATGCCTTCAGGTTTTTACATTTCTGCTTTTAATGAGGAAACAAACAGAACCAGATACAGGAGTAAGGTCAATGCCAGAGTTAGAAGCCATGGCTTCTGGGGCTGAAGGCGTGGCTTAGTGGGTGAAGCACTTGGTGTTCCTCATGCGCACCTGAGTTCGGATTCTCCAGCACCCATGTAAGCTGGGCATTGAATTGGCATGGCCCATGATTCTCGGGGGGGGGGGGTGCGGGGGGGTACAGATGAGAAGATCCCTGGATCTTACTAACCAGCCAGTTTGGTTGGAACAGTGACTTTCAGGCTCAGTTAGAGACCCTTTTTCAAATACTAAGGTGGACTCATAGGCATCTTGCTACATCAGTCATAAAGGAATATTTTGGAAGAATCAAAGCCAGAGGTCAGGGAGGACCGGAGCAAATGTGTGTTCCGGACACGGTAGGACCACTGCACTGGTGAACTCACAGCAGCTGTGGTTGCCTGTACAAGACCTGCACAGGACCACGACAGTCAGCATTGCAGCATGGAGGGACTCACAAGCCTACCACTTACTAAGGAGCATGGGCAATAGATGGCTTCTGGGAGTGACAGACTCCATTTTTCTTTAAGGGTGTGGCCTCTGAGAGGTTGCCTAAGTTCCAGTGGATTGCCCATACCCATGAGTATGTGGGCAGCTCAAACTGCAACCAGTGGCTAAAAACAAGAACTTGGGAAGAGTTAGGGGAAGGAGTGAAGGGTGATCAAAATACATTGTATGCATGGATGGATTCTCACAAAAGAAATAAAAGTATTGTGTTTTCTAAAGGTAGGGAAGATTAAAGGTTAAAAGGAACACATTTGATGTCAAACACCGGCGTGCAAGGGCACACACATACACACACAAAGGCATATATATTCATGCACACACACATGCATATGCATATGCTCATATGCACACATATATACATGCATATATATGTTCTGGGGGCCAGCTCTGGAGCTCTGGTTCTCTCTTGAAGGTAGTGAGGTGTGTGGTGCTGGAGAGTGTTGGCAGGGGCAAGACTTGATCTTGCGAGAGAGTAGGGTTGCTTTCTATAATAGCATTTACCTATCTTGATTTTAAGTTACTCTGAGGGCAGAAGCTGCAGGCCTCTGGACCTATTGATACTTGTTGCTAACAGAGATGACTAGTGACTAGGTAAAGGATTTATTGCTAGAGCTCCCTTCTCTGGCCAGGCATCCAGGAGCCCCTTACTGACTTGGCTGGTTAACTCTGTAAACCAGGAAAGAAATAAGAAGTCAGCCACACAGAAAACACACATCGGATGAAATGGTTACATCACCTTTTATTTATTGCTTTTATCTTTTAATAGCTTTTAGACATAAATTCTTACACACACACACACATACACGCATGCACATGCACACTGGTTGGGCCCAACCATCTGTCTCATCAACTCCACAAGTGTTCATGCATGCTTACATACATACACATACCTTCATATGTATAATAAACAAACAGGCATATACATTTGGGTGGGTTTATGAATAGATGGATAGGGCAGAGCCCTGTAAGCCAAACCATCCAACAACTTTATTTCTTTTCTGTGGCCTATGTATATGTTCTTAAAAAAAAAATCCTTAGAATATTACCCCAGAGGTAAAATGTTACATAAATGGGAGTTACAGACAGATGTTGATATTATGTTTAAAGCAGTGTTTCATTCGGTATGATCATTATAAGTTCAAAGCAACAGTTTTTCCATGACCTTGCCTCATACAGTACACACATAGGTCCACATAGGCTTTATCCTTGGACCTAAATGTTTTTCCTTGAACACCAATTTGTCCCAAGTCTACTTCCCTTTTTAGTGTGATTATGAGAGCTCATTCTTTTGTTTGGTTGTTTTTTTTTTTTTTTTTTTTGAGACAGGGTTTCTCAGTATAGCTCTGGCTGTCCTGGAACTCACTCTGTAGACCAGGCTAGCCTCTAACTCAGAAATCCACCTGCCTCTGCCTCCCGAGTGCTGGGATTAAAGGCATGTACCACCATGCCCGGCTATTCATTGTATTTCTTATTAGGCAGCCTTTACTTACTATATGAGAAGTGGGCACATTCTATTCTTGATTCTAACTTTATTAGATATTTCTAGCAAAACATCTAAAACCATCACTTAAAACTTTCCTCCTAAAATTATTTAAATCAAAGCAGGAATTCTATAGAATCATTAATTCATCTAAACAGCATTAATTCATGAAAGTTCATCTTTATGTTGATCTGCAGGAAGTCTGATTAATAGGGTGGGCTAATGCTCAGGGATTCTTATATTCATTTAATGACAGGAAAGGCATATCAGCTGCAAGAAGTAATCTTGTGATGAAGTCTCTTTGGGATGTTGCCTCATAGAGCTCACCCATCGCAGACCATGCAAAAGTAGGGTGGCGGGGGGGGGGTACCTCCAGGAAGTCCACCTGCTAACTTTAGCCTATCCTCGATGGCTCCTGACATATGCATATGCACACATGTATACACATATATACATACACAAATATATGCAGGCATATGTACAACAGTATACACATACATGCACACAGTTGTGTGCACACATACATAGAAATATGTATACACACACATATATATAGCATACACACACATGCATCCACACGCACAGTACACACATGTATAGCATACACATATGCACATGCATACACACACTTACACACACACAGAGATACAAGTCTTGACTCGCACTCAGAGATGCACCGACTTTCCTGAATTTCGGACGAGCAAGCAAGCTTCTCCCTTTTACACCATTCTTACTTCTGTCCACCCACTCATTGACTCACGCTGACCCACATCTGTGCTGCTGCAGCATTCAGCTCAGTGTCAGAGCCTCGGGACACTGTCACAGCCTGGGAGAAACGAAAGCGCCTGCTGCCTACCGCACCATAAATTGTCTCCCTTTCAGAGATAAGGTTCCAGACAGCAGAAAGAACGCCCTGTGCAAACCTCTAGAAAATAAACAAGTTGGTTTTGGTTTTTTTTTTGTCAACATAATTTTCAAGTTTCCTGAAATAAAAATAGAGTAGATTCTGCCATACTCTGCGCTTAGTGCCTTTGGAATGGCAGGCCCTGTAAGTCCCTCAGTCTCTGCTTGGCGATGGGTTAGGTTGTAGACCCAAATCAGTCAGTTTTACATTGCTGTAAGAAAATACCCCAGAGTAGTTGTTTATATTTTTAAAAGATGTTCCCTTATTGCAATACTAAAGGTTCAAAGGGACAGCACGTGGCTCAACTCTAGAGGAGACCCTCTTGGCTACATCACATCACAGTGAAAGATAATGGCAGGTGCTTATGTAGGAATAAGCCACAACATCATAGAACAGCCAGAGAGAGGCTGAGAAGATCCAGGCTCAGACTTTTAGCATCATCCTCTCTTGAGATCTACGAGTCCTGCGGGAAATCTGAAGACACGCCCCCAAGTGGGCCTATGGATTTTCCAGGAGATGCTATTCATTAAAGACTCAACTACTTTCCATACTGCCACACTGACGGTCAAGCCTCCAGCACATGAATACTTGGGAGCTAAGCCACATTCAATGTACAGGATCACCCTTCTCACTCCAGGAGTTGACCAAGCTCATGCTAAGCAAACTTTCAGGGAAGAGTTGGAATTAGTTGGATTGTGAGTTTGTGTAGAGCATCCTAAGGGTTGACAGGTGCCATGCCCTCAGATACCTTTGTAATCCTGAGATTGTGGAGCAGGGAGCAAGCTAAACAGTACTTTAAACAGTAGTACAATGGGCCTTTCCCTCCTTTCAGATCACACGGGCCTCTCCATCCCAGGGCACCTTGGGTCCCCTTCCAGCTGGTTCACCATCAGCATCAATAGATGCCCCCTACTCTGAGTCTTTTTGATCCCCTGGGCCTCTGAAAACAATTTGATTAATACATACTCCAGGATAGTTGTTTAATTCATCCAGCTCCAAGACAACACCATTGCCCTGAGTCGCTCACTCCCTTCTCTACAGTGATAAAAGTTCCAATTCCCTTGGAAGAGCACACTCATCATCCTTCCTATCTACCCAAGGCCCAGCCAGCTTTGTAACTTGAAGTGTGTCATGCCACCCTGGAAGTGTCACATGCCACCCTGGAAGCCTTGGGGAAAATAGGAAAAGCCAACCACTTAGTTCAAAGGCATGGAGTCTAATGGTCTTGTCGAAATGACCCTGTGTGGCAGGAATTGGTTGTGGAACGTCAAGTTTCTAAATGGTAGCCTTCCCTGTCTCATCTCAGAAAAATACACTAACTTGGAACCAGACACTCTGTGGAGCCAAGTGACCATCTCTGCCAGGCAAATTCTTCTGATTTCCCAAGGAACTTTAGGCTCATCTTGTGGTTCTACTTTGTGGATCCCTGACGATCTCGTATCAGGAAGATCTCATATTACAAAGACAGCAAGACTCGGTAGAATAAGACATTTGGGGCAGAGATTTATCTTTGATTGGTCAATGAGATGATTAATGTTGACTTTTGATAGAAGTAGAATCACTCATGAGACAAAAGTCTGGGCATGCCTTTGAGGAACTCTCTGGGCTAAGTTTGCAGGGGTGAGTGCACGCACCTTGATTTTAGGCAGCATCATCCTGTGGGCTGGGGTCCTGCAGTAAAAGCTAGCTGAGCATTCTTATTTTTCACTCTCTACTTCCAGGCTGGAGATGCCACATGACCAGTGACCAGCTGCCTCCTCGGAATCCTGCCCCCACCACGACTGACGGCATCCTCCAATTGTGAGCCAAGACAAATCATTCCTTCCATAAACGGCTTCTTGTCTGGTACGTTATGACAGTAATGTGAAGAGTAACTAAGACTAAGTAACAGTAATAAATGTGATCTCTAAATCTCCAACCAACTCATCCAATGTAATTCAGGGTAACGGATGAAAACGTCCTATGGAAACCTATATGAAATGTCACTGGGCTTTGATGTTCATCTAAATTTATTAGAACAGACAATCAGTACGTCCTCCAGAGGAGGAATCTACCCCCTCCCCCACCTTAGCATGATTGGACTACTGTTCTCCTCCGTATGGAAAGAGTGAATAAGATTACAATGATCTTTTAGCTTAAGGTTATGTGTGACAACTGCAACTCTCTGCATTAGTTAGCCTCTCCTTCCTATAACAAAATGCTTGGGGATGGTTAATTTTATCTTTTACAAAGAAAAAAGAAAAAAGAAAACAACCAAACCCAAACAAAAATCATTAAACATATAGGACCAATAATAACAAGATTTAGAGACAACCCTACCTAATGGTTGCTTCTAAACCTCAAGATCCATGTAGTTAAAGAGACTTGTTGAAATTTTAAGGAGACAAAATACAACTAATTTGATTGACTTGAGCCCCATTAGATGAAGCGGACTCATCTCTTAAGACTTGGCTCTGCTTGCATCCTCCTGGAAGGTGCTGTGCAGAATGAGTGCCATCCACACAGCCTGGTTTGCAAGTGTGTTCCTCTTTGAGCCTTTGCCACCAGAGGCAGAGCTCAGTGACCCCATGAACACAGCACGAAGGGTCATGAAGGTCTTCTCATTAGCAAAAAGCCCTGAACAGCTGAGAGTTGTAGGAATCGAGGATACGATGTGAAAGTATTGCCCACAGAATCCATCAGATCCACATCAGAGTCCTCCCTACTCATCCTGCGTCCCATGATTCCGTGGCTGTCTCTCCCACCACCTGTGTATAAAGAGCCTTCACTCCTCCTCTGAGGGAGAAGACCAGGAAAGCCGGGCTTACTCTTCTGCACCTGTCCTCTCAAGCTGTTTGAAATGTCCTTGGCTGGGTCATACGAGCACTGAGGACCTCCCGCCCCTGTTGTTATCATGAGGATGATGCAACTGATCTAAGCAGAGTGTGGTGTCTGCCAGACCCTACACTTGGAACTTCGTGTATTCATTGCACTCATTCCACACAGCGCCTTTTAAAGTTGGCTTTACTCTCCCCATTCCACAGAGGAGAAAACTGAGGCCTTGAGGGGTTTAATCCCTGTTCAACATCGCCCAGCTGCCAGAATCGGACACCACTGTTGTGTTTTATAAAGAAATAAGGAGAGAAGAAATATGTTTGGTGGAGGTGAGGTAAGGTATGGGGGAAGAGAGTGCCTCTGTGGGCCCATGCTGAGGCATTCCGAAGCTGAGAGAGAGAGAGAGAGAGAGAGAGAGAGAGAGAGAGAGAGAGAGAGAGAAGGGTAGAGGCTGGTCATGAGCACTTGGAGAGAGAGGGGGAGGGGAATGGAGAGGGGGGGGGGTAAGGGACAAGAGGACAGAGCAAGAGCAAGAAGGCAAGAGAGAGAGGAGAGAGAGGAAGAGGCCAAGCAGCCCCTTTTATAGTGAGTCAGTCACACCCGGCTGTTGCCAGGTAACCATGGGGCGGAGCCTAGTCTAAATGCCAACGCACCCCTCCCAAAGCCCCTGTAGCTTCGGCTACCCACCAGCCTCCACCGCTGCTCTCTCCTAACAGACCAACTAAAAGGTGAAATTACAGCGAAGGAGGAGGAAGAGGTGTTACAGAGAGGCAAGAATGTTCCGAATAACTTTTTTTAAATGAATTGTCTTGAGAGGCATTAGGAAGCATGGAATTTTGAGTTGGAGCGACGCGATGAAGACATTTCGGCTGTGTTACGCTGCGGATAGGGTTGACGGACCCGGGCTGGGAATGAATTCACCAAAGACATTGGAGTGAGGAAATGGTTTATTAGATGCAGTGACACAGCACAGCAGGGAAGAATTCAGGGGCCGAGTCTACACAGCATCCCAAGGGGCTCCTTTTATGAGAGGGGAGCTTCTAGGGATTCATTCAGGAGGTGTCTCAATGTCCTGGTGTCCTGTGATAATTGTGTCTGGGGCTTTCGGTAGTTAGTGATGTCCTAGCCTTGAGACAATGATAGTGTTGTCCTGCATCAGAAACAGCTCAGCACAACTGAACCGGTATCCTGGTGTCCCTATTCTGCAGCTAGGGCTTGTGTGTGACAAACACTCTGAGGGGACAATGGCCCTGTTTGGAGACAGCAGTGGCCGTGCTCTCAGCCCTGCTTGCTCCAAGGCAAGCCATCTTGTTCTATGACTAGAATGGTTCAGCACAGCACCTCCTTTTCCCCAGAACACTGCCAATGGGTTAAATCGTATTATAAAAGGCAAAATGTATATCTGAAGCATGAGAAACTGCCTGCGTTATCTGTTGCTGTGTATCAAATTACTCGAACATTTAGTTAGACAGTGTGTGTGTGTGTGTGTGTGTGTGTGTGTGTGTGTGTGTGTGTGACCTCACGGTTTGTAATGGCAAGGAATTTTGGAATATCTTAGCTAGGTGCTTCTGACTCAGGGCTACTCGTGAGGTCCAAGCTGTCAGACAGGAAGTCTGTCATCAAGCCCAGATCTGTTTCTGAGCTCATGCACAGGACGATGAAAGAAGGTGTTAGTCCCTGCCACTTGGGCCTCTCCATAGGTTGCTTGAGACTTGGCAATGGCTGCAAGCCATATATTCTGCCTAAAACTGTGTAACTGTCAGGGTACAGAGAGCAGACACAAAGGTGACTAGTGGAAGGGAGATGCCACATGAGGCCATCTTGCAGGCTGGCTACATGGCTGCTCTGTCCAAGGAAAAACTAACAGGAGACTGTTTTCTTCTGTGAATGTGGCAGTGTTGTTCAGCATACACCCCAGCCCTGCTTCTGAACTGAATACTGAAATGTTCGGAAGCAGAAAAGCTACGTGGAGAGATCGCTCAGTTGGTAAAGGGTGAGCATGAGGGCCTGGGCTCACTCCTTAGAACCTGTGTAAAAAAAATTCCCAGTGTGGTGGCATGCGCTTAAATCTCAGCACTGAGAAGTCAGGGACAGGCAGGCCTCTTTGGGTCAGGGACAGGCAGGCCTCTTTGGATCAGGGCCAGCTGGCCAGGCCTACGGCAGAGCTCATGCCAGGGAGAGACCTTGTCTCAAAAACATCAACAAGAAAAAAAATAAAACAGACATGATGAGCAGCTCCCAGGAACAAATGATACCTGAGGTTGACCTCTGACCTCTGACCTCCGCAGGCACATGCACACACACACACATATATATATATATACATGCACTCACACACAAGTGTGTGTAATGAGAGTTTGGGTTTCTTTAAAAACCCCAGTTGTATGACTATGTTTTTGTTTTAATCCCAAGTGTGGACTATGGGGCTGCTTCAGTTTGTCCACAGCCATTAAGTAGGATTATCTCGTGTTGGGGGTGGGGGTGATGGCAAGATTTTTGCCAGCTGCAGATAGTTGAATTCTGGGGACTCTAGAGAGAATATAAATGAGAGAGCCTGAGAGGGTCTTCGGCAGTGGCTGCTGCCCCCGCGGATGCCCCTCCAGGTGCTGCCCTCACTGTGTTTGCTATTGCTAGGTTGCTGGATATTTTAACAATGAAGAGTGGACTTGTCCCAAGAAATACAATGACCACAATCAGCAGGACGTAGCCTACAGAGGTCTATGCCCCCCTTCTGCTCTAACCTTCGTTCTCACCTACCTAGTGTTTGGGAACTGGAAGGGATTGGGATAGAAAAGGGGTTGGGGAAGTAGAGGTATAAGAACCCAATAAAATAATAAAAATGAATACACCAACTGTGGGGTGGGGTGGGGTGTTGTATATGCTTGGTCCAGGGAGTGGCACTATTAGTAGGTATGGCCTAACCTACCACAGACCAGAAGTAGGGGGAAAAGAAGGATAATAGGAAAAGGGAGTTGTGGACCTGTTTAAAAATAGTTCCTTGGGGGCGATTCTACTCTTTGTTGTCAGGATACCAGCGGTCCAGTTCAATAGCAAACACCAAACATGAATCAATAGTAGTGGTATGATCCAGCAGAAACAGCAAGGATCCGCCAAATCCAATTGGCAGGAGTCAGTGGAAGTGGCCAGAATTAACCATAACAACACAAGAAGTTCTTTGGTGCATTTCTCTCTATGAAGTAAAGACCAGCAAAAACACAGGAAGACCAGGGAAGACCAGCAAAGACTAGGGAACACCAGGGAAGAAGTGAAGAAGCCAGAATCGACACCAATGAAGACCAGGGAAGATCAGAGAAGACCACTGAAGAAGCAAAGCAGCAAGGCCAGCAAAGACCAGTGAAAAGGCTAAGAAGCAAGAAACAAGACCAGCAAAGAAGTGAAACGTTGATGGTACATCAATGCAAGAGCTTCCTCCTGCTGATGGCGGGTTCCATTTGTATTCTTTCTAACCATCACACACCCTCTCAAGTGTCTGTTTCCAGCAAGACATCACATACCCTCTCACAAGACAGCTTCTGGAAAAACATGATGTGACACAACTGACTTGTTAACAAAACCAGAAATTTCCACTTCAGGAGGGAAGAGGAGGGGAGGGAAGACAGGGTTTATCTGGATAAAGTCAAGTTTAGGAATCCCTGAAGAATTAGAGAAAACAGTTTCTTCGTTTATCTCCTTGCCCCTGGGATGCAGGATTGAGGAGAGATGCGTGAGTGTGACCGCCAGTGTGTTTAGGTGGCTGCTACCCACGCTCTCCCCAGGCTACCTCCCACTCCCAAAGCACAAACAAATGGACTAACGTCATTCCCTAGTCCTGAAAGTAAATACTGCTCTCAGTGATTCTCTAGTGGTTCCTACTGTCCCTTGAGGTCAGGACAATGTTCTGCAAGAATGGAAGAGGGACAGGGCCCTACACAGAAGCAGAATGGGACTGCTCAGTAGACCTCTGTTCTGTGGCCAAGACCTCCTAGGCTGTGGCCTGGCTTCCCTGGCTAAGCTGGAGCCACAGTGAGTTCCCAGAGGCCAGAGCCCCATGATTCCTCTAATCCGGAATCATACAGTCCTCTTACTGCTACAGGCTGCAGTTTCCCTGAACCTTTGTGTCGGCTTCCGCATCTGAACCGTCACCTACCTCGACACCACAACCCCTCAAAGCCCCCGCCACGATCTGAAATATGTTCATTTTTTTCTTTGCTTTCTGTTGCTCCCCCACAATCATGCCATTAGAATATTTTCCAGGAACCACAATAACAACACTTCCAGGCCTTTGATAAATATTTGTCGACACAGATGTTCCTTTCATTGAGCCATTCTCCATATCTCCTCCGTCCAGTCTCGCCTTTCACCTCTGCCATCTTGGTTCAAGACCTCCATCTTCTGAGCCATGTAGTTTCTCCAAGGTTTTTTTTTTTAACTAAAAATAATTTCTTTCTCACACAATATATTCTGATCCAAGATTTTCCGTTATATCGAATTGATTCCATCATGATCGTGCTTAAAACCTCTTTAACTGATAAAATCCAGGTTTTGTAGTATGGGCTTTAAACAGTGCTGTTCAGCGTTGAGGCTTCGGTGTCCTGCCCACTCGCAGGCGCTTCCACCCCAGGTGTACATCATCCTCTCCTTTCTCTGCCTGCTCTTTTTCTCTGGCTTTGAGTTTCCTGAATACATTTGGCCTTTCCTGCTGCTCATCTTCTCTAAGCATCTCTACAAGCCTGGGAAAAAGGATAAGAGAAACAATGTAACCCTTTCCCTGTTGTAGAAGACCTGGGGCTGTCTGTCTCCACGTTTCTTTCTCGTTTTGTTTTGTTTTGTTTTGTTTTGTTTTGTTTTGTTATGTTTTGTTTTGTTTTGTTTTGAGACGGGTTTCTCTGTGTAGCCCTGGCTGTCCTGGAACTCACTCTGTAGACCACGCTGGCCTCAAACTCAGAAATCTGCCTGCCTCTACCTCCCGAGTGCTGGGATTAAAGGCGTGCACCACCACCACCTGGCTTCCACGTTTCTTTCATAAACCCAAATCACAGAATGCTTTAACTACCAAGTTACATGCCTGGCCAGAGTGTTCCCTGCAGGGAGAGATCATGTTTTATTTATCTTTATATCCCCTGCACTTAATTCACAGTAAATATTCCGTAAGTATTTAGTAAACGATATAGGTAGAGATAAGATAAAACTCCATTCTTGTTCCAGACTCCTGACTGCCAGAGGCAAGCAATCTTCTTCCTTCGTGCTCAGACAACAGGAATACAAGGCAGTGTCCAAGAACATTGTCCTTGTACTACTGGGACACGGTGGCACTCAAACACACAGACACACGCCCACACTGGTTTTTCTAGACCATGTTTCTATATACATCCCTGGCTGTGCCAGTACTTGCTTTGTAGACCAGGCTGGCCTCAAACACAGACAGCCACCTGCATCTGCCTCCCGAGTGCTGGGATTAAAGGCATGCATCACCTTGCTGTGTTTCTCTTAACAAAAGTCCTTCTCCAGCCTTTAAAGTGAAACTTCTCTCTCCCTTTAAGGCCCTGTCAAGTCTCCATCTCTATATAATAATGTGTAGTTTCTGTCTAATGCTCTTCCACCCACAGCAAGGTCCAGCCACGTCCTTGAGGCTGTCTGATTCAGATAAGCCAAATTCTGAGAGGGAACTATGAATTATGGGTCAGCTTCCTTTCCAGACTGCCCACTGCAGCTTCTTTGATTGTATTTGTCAGATCTTGTTCATTTATTTTAATAATTACAGTGTATCAAACTGTGCTCCCTCCCAAGGGATATGTAGATGTCTCTAGACCTATGAATGTGACCATAATTGGGGAGGAAGAAACTCAGATGTTGTTAGTTTAAGGGGATGGAGTTGGATTCTACATGGCATCCTCTTTTCTATTTTTATTTTGTAATTTTTTCAGTATTGTAATTTTTTCTTGATTTTATCGTCTTGCTGATCTTGTCCCAGTTTGGATAGACGATGGTGTGATTTTCTTTACATATTTTGCTTAGTAGGACAAGATTCTTGAGCCTGTCCACTGATGTCACCTATGAACAGGGAGATCATCCATCAGGCTCTCTTCAATTCTTCCCTTATTCCCCCTCCTTCCGGCAAATCAATTATACATGTTAATTTCAGAAAATTTTTCTGACAATTTCTGAATTATACATGTTAGTTTCAGAAATGTTTCTCATGCTTTTTGATGTTTTCCATTCTTCATTTTAATACCCTCACTCTGATTTATTCCCCATCCTTTAACGACCATCTTCTAAAGTGGTTTTATATAACTCTCTATAATAACAACAGAAAAAAAAATTAAGGACAACTTGCTAATCATTTCTTTTTCTGGTTCTAATCTCCCATTAAATCCACCTACTGTGTTCCTAATTTCTTATTTTTTAAATCAATAATTTTGACTTGACTCATCTTGTACATAAATGAGATCGTTTCCAATTTCCCTACTGAAATTTTCCAGATTGCAATCTATTTTAAACAAATTTAACATACTTATTTTAATGTCTGCATCTCACAGCAGACCGGTTTCCTTTCTAATATCAGGTCAGTTGGCCCTGTTTCTGAGCATGTCTGGTAATTTTTATTTGGCTGTCAGACATTATACATTAAAAATAATATGAAGCCCCAGGCTGGAGATTTAGCCCAACCATGGAATTGTTACCTTAAATAGCATGTGTGAGGTCCTGGGTTTGATAGCCAGCACTGAAAAACAAAAACAAAATACAAACAAACAAACAAAACTAAACCAAACCAACCCAAACAAACGAAAAACCTGGGGAGATTATTGGTAATGTTATTTTCTTCCAAAGATGATTAAATAAATATTTAATTAAGTCACCTCCACCTGGAAGTGCTGCTGTGTATTTATTCAAATGCTAAATACTGGCCCCCCAAGAGCACATTTTTACCAAAGGATGTTGTATAAACCTTGCTCCCCAATTCAAAGCTATTGGTTAAATGTAAGTGACTATAGCCAATTACTGGGGAGAATAAATGTGGGCGGGGCTTCGGCTACTGGGCTGGGGATCACAGGTAGGGTCCCTGAGAGGGAGAGAGGGAGGAGGAAGGAAGGGAAGGAGAAAGTAAGGAGGGGACAGGAGGTCTCAGTTAGACTAATTGGGCCAGGGGCACGGTGGCAGTGGCAAGTGAAATGTCCCCTGAGGACAGACTGATGGAGCAAAAATAAGCCCGGACAAGACTCAAACTGCTAGCACTTGGGGAGCAAGGCTGGGGAATTAGACAGTCTAGCCTTAGAAAAATAG
Source organism: Mus musculus (assembly GCF_000001635.26). Lineage (NCBI taxonomy): Eukaryota > Metazoa > Chordata > Mammalia > Rodentia > Muridae > Mus > Mus musculus. The sequence goes on along the minus strand of NC_000077.6, from coordinate 109,847,086 downwards.
ATTAGAGGTAATTCGCTCAGTAATTGTGTTAAAGTTGATTAAATAAGTCTAGTAGGACTCTGTCTCAATTATTGGTGGGGGGGGGGGGTGGCTGCCAGGGTCAAATTAAAAATAATAGAGTAACTGATAACATTTATAAGCAACATGAAAACTGGTGAATATCTCTAGTTGCCCTGGAGCCGGGTGAACAGTACTTTAGGGGGTTGGTCTGAGAGCCCAGGGTCCTTCTCAAACCCTTCGTTGGACGCTTAGCAAATCTGCCCTGGGATGCCTACCAAACCTGACTTAAGATGCCGCTTATCTGACCCTCCCAGGAAGCTTATCAAGCTTTAAAATCAATCAATCAATCAATCAGTGCTTAGTTGTCCCACAACCTCCATCCAGCGCCTTGCTCTGCTACCCTCTTCTGACAGAAAGATTGTAAGAGGCAGAGTTGGTGTTGGGCTGACTACCAGGAAACTGCTTTCTGGATATCGCAGGACAGCTGTACAAATGAACTCACAGCAGTTGAAACAGCACGCACAAGACCTTGCGCGCCAGCTCAAGCCAAACAAAATCCCAGCATGGAGCGCGGAGGTGAAGTCCCACCCCTAGCTAAGGACCCATTGGAAGCTGCAAGCTTCTGGGAGAGGCAGTTATTTTCTTCAGTACTGTGGCCCTCTCTCTGGTGGATAGAGCAGCCCCCAGAGAGAAGACCATACATCCAAGAGCATATGAGATACAAACTGTATTAAATGAGTTGGGGGGGGGGCACAAATTTGAGTGGCTAGGAAGGAGGAATGGACCTTGAATGGTAGGGGAACAGGGGTGAATATCATCAAAATGAATTGTACAAAATCTTCAAAGAATTAATAAAAGAAGGAGGAAAAAAATAGAAGCGGATGTAGAACACAGAGGTCAGGAGTCGGCAGCTGCTTCAAAGGGAAGCTACACTTAGAACATGCTGCTCGCTCTCCTGCCCTTTACTTTCCCGGGACTCTGGCGTCTGCAGTCCTGGCTCCCTTGGTGATGCTCAACTCACCCATCTGTCCCCTGCCAGCACAACAGCAACAGACTGCTCGCAACCTCATTTGGTTCTCAGAGACCTGTGGTGTGGCAGACAAAGACCCTGAGGGGAAGAAACCAAATGTGGCACCTTAGGGTTTTTTCTGCTTCTCAGATTTCTTGGCCCTGAGGCCTCAACTGGTTCGGCTGCCTCCTAACCGCCACAGAAAGAGTTTTATGTTGTTACATTACAGTTGTTGGGCTCTATGCACCAGGCAGTTACGTCACAGCTACTGGATTCTGCTCTGCTGATGTGACCACAACAACGGAATGTCACTGAAGTGGTCATGCCTGTGTTCCACTTCAACATGGTTTACAAACACACAGAGCAGCCATGTTCATGATGGACACCAGCTGTTGTTTTTCTTTCTTTCACAGAGTCTATTTTGAGATGTTTGTTTGTTTGTTTGTTTGTTTGTTTGTTTGTTGTTTGTGGTGGGGATTGAATCCAGTTTCTTACACATTCACAAGAAGAAAGAAAACTACTCTTAGCGGCCCTGTGGACCACAGGACATACTTAGGGCTTAAATATGAGTCTCTTTTAATATTATAAAGTGTTGTCGCTTGTGTATTGTTCTTGGGGTTTTGTGGCAGAGGGTGGGGCTAGCTGATGTCTTTGATTTCTTTGTCTTGGGGTTTTGTCTGTTTTGTTTTGCTTTTAGATTTATTTATTGATTGATTTATTTGTTTGTTTATTTATTTAGTGTGAGTACACTGTCCTCAGACACACCAGAAGAGGGCATCAGATCCTATTACAAATGGTTTTGAGTCACCATGTGGCTGCTGGGAATTGAACTCAGGACCTCTGGAAGAGCAGCGCCTTTGTCTTAGTTTTAACTTCACACTTTCTTTTAACTTGCCTTTTCCAGAGCATTTCTCTTCTCATGCTTTTATCTTTGTAGTCCGTGTGTCACTCTGTTAAATATGTCTCTTTCCTCTGCTTAGACTGGGTCTGATTCTGTTTTGTTATCCAGTCATGTCTTTTTTAATTATAGTATTTAGCCCATTTATAGTAAATGACTTGCTAGATGGGGCTGATTTTAATTTACTTAAATGCATTGCTTTTTGTACAAGGTTCTCAATGAAGTCCAAGAGAGAAAGTGACTACAGAAAACTTACATTCCATCAGGATTTGGGTCTCTGTGGGTAGGACTTGATAAGGATTCATGTATTTAGTATTCCCTGGACGTAAACATTTTGGCATACTGAATATTTACGGTCAAAGAAAATCACCGAGGAATAAAACCAGCATACTGCTCTTGCAGGGTCCTGAGGAGTCACAAGCCAGTTAGTGTGGAGGATTTTATTTTTCCCTTGTACCAACAGACTCCTCCACTCCCCTGGCTGCTAGCTGTCGGCAGCTGGCCCTCCTTCCAAGAATCAAAGGAGTTCAAGTGTGTGACATTTGGGACTCCCTCTGCTGTGCAAAGCAATTGGAAAAAAATCTGTTGTTTTATAGTCCTGGAGCTCCAAGCTGCCCAAAGGGAGGAAGAACTTGTAAGAAGGGACCTTCATCTCAGACCGTCTCTTCTCTGTGCTAATAGAGGAACTTTGGGAAGGAAGTCTGAGGGTATAGTTCAATTGGTAGAGTGCCTGCCTGGCATGAAGGAAAGTCCTAGCTCCCGTCCCCAGCATTGCACTAACCAGATGTGCTGACAACATGTCTATAATCCCAGTATTTGGAAGATAGAGAGATCAAGAATTCAAGGTCAGCTACATAGTGCTTTTGAAACCAATCTGGGCTTTGGGAGATCCTATTTCAAAAATTAATTAACTAATAATGAAAGAGTTTCTGTGGACCCTTCTCCCTTGTTACAGACAGTGGAGTTTCCTCACTTCCTGTTTTGTCTGGCTTTTCAGGTTACACATTTACATGGGAAGGGGCAGGGATGATATAGGGGTCTGACTCAGGAGACAGTGAAAAGGAAAGGGATGGTGGGATACATCTATGGCAGAATAATATGAGCTTCTCAGCACTGTAACAGGAAAAGTCCCTGGCTTGTCCTTCCACCGAAGGACGGCTCACAAAGATTAAATCCCCATTACAAACCAGTCTGAGATGCTAGAGACTCCAGCTTGAGTCTGTTAAGCCCTAAAAGGCTCGACTGACACAGCCCAGTACAGTATAGCTGCTATTCCTTAGTTGATCATCAAGACTCCCTCAGGTCCAGTTCCCATTGGCAGTCTTATATCAACCAGAAGTCATGGACACAGCTTTGCATCTTTCCAGAGCCATTTCACAGGCTCCAAGGAGTGTGTGTGGATGGAGAGAAAACATGGACCTGGAACTAGAGAGTCTTGGATTAGAATTTTCTCTCTACCCTGAGTAGCCATTAGACCTTGAAATGTTCTCATCCATGGGTTGACACTGCCCAGTGAAGTTGTCATGGCTCTCCAGAGGACGAAAAGGTGGTGTCAGGAGATACGCAGATTTTTATTTGGTTGGTTATTTTGTTTTAAAGAATCCTGGATGGTGGATCTGTGTGATGGTGGTGATTTTGTAAACCCAAATTCTGACCAGGAAAGCCAATGACTATGCTAATAAACCATGAAGTGCCAAGGCTACAAAGAAAGTCAAAAGCAAAATTTCCTCCTGTTCAGGGTTGTCAGGCTTTGACAGACAGGATGTAGCCCATCGAGACTGTAGAAGAAAATGTGCTCGAGTTGTAGACTACCACATGGATTTAAAGGTCAGTGCCATCTGAGTACACCCTCACAGAAACATTTGAACAATGTTTTGGACCAACTATCTGGGCATTGTAGCACCGTAAGTTAAACTATAGAATCGTTCACTACCGTGATGTATTGATTACTTTTCTGTGACTGTGGTTAAATACCATGACCAACAGCAAGCTAAAGAAGAAAATGATTTATGTTCTCCTACAGTTCCAGAGTCCAGCATTTCAAAGAGGGCATTGCAACAGTCAGGGGATACATGGTTAAAGGAGCAGGAAGCTAGCTTATCACATGTTCATCCATACACAGGGGGAGGGAGGGTGGATAAACGGATGGATGGATGGATGGATGGATGGATGGATGGATGGATGGATGGACAGACAAATGGAAAAGTACAGATAGATGATGATGATGATGAAGATAGATAGATAGATTGATAGATTGATAGATAGATAGATAGATAGATAGATAGATAGATAGATAGATAGATAGATTGATAGATAGATAGATAGATAGATAGATAGATAGATAGATAGATAGATAGATAGATAGATAGATAGATTGATGGCTGGATGGATGAAGCAGAAAATCAGGCAAAGCTATAAACACTCAAAGCTTTCCTCCAACAAGGCTCAGGCGCTCTCTCTCTCTCTCTCTCTCTCTCTCTCTCTCTCTCTCTCTCTCTCTCTCTCTCTCTCTCTCCCTCCCTCTCCTAAAGGTTATGTAACCTCCCCAAACAGCACAACCAACCAGGGACCATGGCCCACTCAAACACATGTGCCCGTGGGAGACATTTCTTCCTAAACCATAAGTGGTAACACACACTAGAGATTACTATGATTGCCTCCCCTTCACATTTTTTTATTCTTAAACCATACATTCCTTCATCCAAGTCCCTTGGCCTTGCCATATCCCTTGGGTCCTTCAGTCATCAGATGTCTGCACTGCTGAGTGTGGACACTTTCGGAACCCTTGCTCATAGGATGGGACCTGCCATCCACTGCTCTCTTGCTGACTCTCCTCCTTTGTACCTTTATCCCCTACAAAGGTATGGACCTGCTGACCTAGGCACTCTACATGTACTCACACCCAAGGCCACCTGTTTTGTGTCACAAGCTGTTCCTCCTTCCATGGACTCTGACCCCATCACAAGAAATTAAAAATAATGACAAAATAATTATAAGCAGAGAATAACATTCTCCCTGCCAACTTCCTGTTTAAATACTCCTGGATTCTGTTTTTCGTATATTTGGCTTCCTTAGAAACACAACACTGTCTTCTTCCAGATTCCTCTCCTTTTATTCTCCCTCCTTTGGCAGTGCCAGGGGAGGCTATTTTACGAAGCTCTTCAGGCTTTTTTTTCCCTTTCAGCAGACTGAAAGCACAGAGATCCCCAATATGCCATCAGGAGAAAAGGTCATTTCTTAGAAGCTTAGTAACAGAGCCTTACACAGCAGCCTGGGGAGGCTCTGCACAGATAAACACGATACAAGAAACATAGGCTCATACATAAAGGAGAAAATGCAGAAACTTGAGAAAATGTAGACAACATCTTTAACTGCCAAACATGATGTAAATGAAAGGGAATAAAGATGAAACGCTGTATTGATAATGTACACCCAGAAAGACAGAAGAGCCATTTCATTCTCATACTTGGGCAGACCCCTCTCTGGTGTTACAGATTTCTCCCAAACACTCAACTAATGCCATCTCTTCTTTCTCTGCATCCTTAATGAGACGGGTGTTGTTGAGAACACAGGTTGGCACTGGGTTATGTCACCCAATCAGCTACTAAGATTCTGCCTCATGTTTTGCAAACTTGTGTGTCTTGTTTTTCTTGAACATTGCAACACTGCGGAGGACTGGGTCCTTGACTTTCCTCTCCAGGTCCCCAGAATCCTTCATAGTGTCCACAATGGTATGCATTTATTTGTTAAGGTCTGATCCTACTTTATTTACACCATTAGAAACATTCCCAAGGCATGTTCCTGAACACCCCGAAAAAAAGTCCTATCAATGGGGTCTTGGGAGATGGCTCAGTAGGCAAAATAGTTTGCTGTATAAGTATGAGGTTCTGATTTTAGATCCCAGAAATCCACATAAGATCCAGGCAAGACTGCTCACACCTATAACCCAAGCACTGTGATGGGTGGGTGTGGAGCAGGTGACAGAGGCAGACAGATTCCAGGAGCTTATCTGTCAGCCAGTCTACATGAATCAGTGAGCTTAAAGTTCAATGAGAGGCTATCTCAAAAAGTAAAATGTAGAGAGGTTGAGCAAGACACTTTATATTAACCATAACATTCTACATACCTGTCTTAGAGTTTTATTGCTCTGAAGAGATACCATGACCAAGGCAACTCTTATATAAGAAAACATTTCATTGGAGCTGGCTTACTGTTTCAGAGGTTCAGTCCATTGTGATCATGTCAGAAAGCATGGCAGCCTGCAAGCAGACATGGTGCTGGAGAAGGAGCCATGAGTTCTACATTTTGATCCAAAGGTAGCCAGGAGGAGACTGTCATCTGCAGGCAGCCAGGAGGAGGCTCTCTTCAGCACTGGGAAGAGCTTAAACATTAGGAGACCTCAAAGACCACCTACACATGACACACTTCCTTCAACAAAGCCGCACCTATTCCAGCAAGACCATACCTCTTAATAGTGCCACTTCCCAAGGGCCAAGCATATTCAAACCACCACAATGCCTGTGCACACATATGCATGCACAAAAGAACACTGTCAACAGCAATTTTTCCAGCAGTTGGAATGTATTGAGAACTTATCCTGTACACAGTTCTAAGCACTTGTATGTCAACCTATTCAAGGTGCAATGAATCTATGAGATGTTGCTTGCTCTATTTCTCTATTGTAGATGACTAAACCAAAACACAAATAACCAGTTTCATACCAGATAAATGTTAGGGTTATCATTGGAAGAATTCTTAGTGTGCTTAGTGCCCTCAGTTCAATCCCTAGCATAACATAAGTCCAGCATGGTGGACCACACCTCTAATCCCTGCCCTCAGGAGGGACAGGCAGGTGGATCAGAAGTTCAAGGTCATCTTTGACTACACAGAAAATTTGAGGCCAGATTATGATATATATCCTGCAACAACAAAATTAGATAGATAGATAGATAGATAGATAGATAGATAGATAGATAGATGGATGGATGGATGGATGGATGGATAGATAGATAGATAGATAGATAGATAGATAGATAGATAGATAGATAGATAGATAGATAGATAGATAGATCAGTTCTAGAGTTAGCTTTTATGCTGTTTAGAAATGAGTTTTAAAAGCTTTCAAGCAGTGGAAAGACAAACTGAAGAGCCATTTAAAATTATTCTATATCTGGCACCTATTATGATTTTGTTCATGTGCCCAAATCTGAGTAACTTGGATGGTTCTCCATCTACCATCTTCCATTTAATGGCCTCCAAGAAATGTACCTGCCTAGTCTAGAAACACTGATATCCCTTCCCCTTCTCTCCCCGCTATTCTGTTTCTGATAGAGTAACTCATAGAACATTTCCCATATTGTCCCTCTTAGGCAACATGGCTCAAATCCTCTTAGTACTGGCATGCCCCAACACCCCAAAACCACTTCTCAAGGCGTACCCACTTTTCAAGACATAACTTAGATCAACTCTATCCAATAGATTAACTTGTTTTTATTGCTCTCCATACTCGCTCTCCCAATAGACAGTGTCTATAGTAATATCACCATTAATGACATTGTATTTGATAATCATTCTGGCATTTGTGAGAAAGACACAAGAGTCTGAGTCAGGGAGCTGTATGTCACACACAGACACATGCACATCAATGCACACATACATACACACATGTATACATACACACATGCATGCACACATACACACAGACAATGCACTCACACTCAACATGCATACATACACACATGCACACAGACACATGCACAGATACATGCATACATACACACACATGAATACATATACACACTCATATACATACACACACATACATGCATGCACACATGCACAAGCACACACACATGCGCACATACATACATGTACACACTTGCATACACACATGCACACATACACACACATGCATACACACATGCACACATATACACACACGCACACATGCACACACATTCATACACACACAAACACACACATCAGCACCTCTCTTATTCGTGTAGCAAGTGAAATGAAGCAATCGGTTCCTATATAAGAAGAAGGTAGTGCTGGGCTGGTAAAACAAGAAACAACAAAAGTAGTAGAAGCCAGGCAGTGGTGGTGGCGGCGCATGCCTTTAATTCCAGCACTTGGGAGGCAGAGGCAGGCGGATTTCTGAGTTCAAGGCCAGCCTGGTCTACAGTGTGAGTTCCAGGACAGCCAGGGCTATCCAGAGAAACCCTGTCTCGAAAAAAAAAAGTAGTAGAAAACTATAGCTTCACAACTCACGAAGCCAGGAAAACCTAAAGGCTCACTATAAAAAGCCATTCTGAGTCCACCCATATTTATGTTTCTCTAAAACAACTCCTCCTATTTCTTAGAGGTAAAATTACTGAGGACACATCTCATGACTAGCTAGACCCACCAGGATGCGTCAGTTGCCAAAGTGGAAAGCTGATGAGAGCTCTCCTGCCTGAAAGGCTCTGGGAGACTGACTTATTCTCTTAAAGGCCCCAAGCCTACATTTCACTCACAACAGGAGGTTTTACCAGTGAATATCCTCAACCAGAACAGAGTAAGGGTTTAGTCAGTCCTGCTCCATCCGTGAGTACAAGAAATAGCAAACTGGAAAACCCGACACTTGCTGAACAAAGCAACCCCACAAAGACCTGTAACATGTGGAATGATGGGAGGTGAAGAAAGCCTATCTGAGCTGGTAGGATGGCTCAGTAGTTGAAGATGCTTGCTGCCAAGGCTGGGAATTTGAGTTCAGTCTCTGGAACTCTCATGGAAGAAGAACTTAACCAACTTCCATGAGTTGTCCTCTGATGTCCATATATGTCCCATGGTATGCATGTGCACATACAGATGTGTGTGCTCACACACAGATACATAAATGAAAAAAAAAATCTACCCATACCCTGTTGAGAGGGCCTATGGGAGACAAATGTCACAAATGTGCAATCAGCATAAATACAGAGAAAACAGCAGTCTACCTAAGGATACATTGAGAGGTGGGTAAGGTGGGAGAGAAGAGACTCAGGATCACTGTGAGCAGAAAGTCTGGTTGCTATGTTTCTGTTTCTCCTAGTCATTAGTACCTGGAGCAGGAAGCTCTCTATAGGTGCCTCATCTTACATGCACCCCATGAGTGGGAGGGGCTGGGATTATCTGAGCCCTGCTTGGATTCAGTAAGACTCCTTTTGTAGAGTGTAGGGTTGTCATAACCTACATGACCCAAGGTGCAAGGATAATTTGTCCCCACTGGAAATCTAAATTATGGCAGAAGCAACTTACAAAAGCAAGTATTCACTCTGCTTAGTCCATCAGTCCATCATGGCAAGAATGCATCTCCCTCCATGGCAGGAGAAGCCTGTGGCACACCTTACATCTCAGCAAATCAAGAGGCATAGCACCCAGGCCAGAACCAGGAGGCAGGGCATCATCTTTAAAGGTCAACCTCCAGTGACCCACTTTCTCTATCTGATCTCCACCTCATAAAGGTTCCACAACCCCCCAAAACAGCACCAACAATTGGATTCCAAGTGTTCAGATGCGTAAGCCCATGAGGTACATTCTACATTAAAATCACGACAGTGAGAATGTGTCAAATGTCCTGGATTTACTAATAACCAGCAATATCATAATAGCTAAATCTCAGGCCATTCCTTGACTTTAGTTTCTCCCACTTCTAGAATGGAGATAAATCATTCCTCATGAAGGATAATGTGAAAGTGCACGTGACTTTTATCAATGAAGAGTGAAGCTGGTTAGTGTTCTGCTATCTGTATCTGTGCCCTCACTGGGTATACTGGTCAGTTTTTGTAAACTTGGCAAAACTGGAGTCACCTGGGAAGAATCCTCAATTGAGGAATTACTTCCATCAGATTTGTCTGTGGGACATTTTCTGGATTTAATTAATGATCAGTTAATTAATAATGAGCAATTTAATGACTGTTGTGGGAGGGCTCAGCCCATTGTAGGCAGTACCCTTGAGTAGGCAGTTCTAGGTTCTATAAGAAAGCCAGCTGACATATGCAATAGTGTCTGGGTTTGGTGGCTGATTATGGGATGGATTCCCAGGTGGGGTAGTCTCTGGATAGACCATTCCTTCGTCTTAGCTCCAAATTTTGTCTCTGTAACTCCTTTCATGGGTATTTTGTTCCCTATTCTAAGGAGGAATGAAGTATCCACCCATTGGTCTTCCCTCTTCTTGATTTTCTTTTGTTTTGCAAATTGCATCTTGGGTGTCTCATATGAGGTTAAGCCAATGCCTGGCAAATACAGAAGTGGATGCTCACAGTCATCTATAGGATCAAACACCGGGCCCCCAATGGAGGAGCTAGAGAAAGCACCCAAGGAGCTGAAGGGGTCTGCAACCCTATAGGTGGAACAACAATATGAACTAACCAGTACCCCCAGAGCTTGTGTCTCTAGCTGCATATGTAGCAGAAGATGGCCTAGCCGGCCATCAGTGGAAAGAGAGGCTCATTGGTATTGCAAACTTTATAAGCCCCAGTACAGGGGAACGCCAGGGCCAAGAAGCAGAAGTGGGTGGGTAGGGGAGTAGGGCGGGGGTGGGGTGGGGTATAGGGAACTTTCAGGATAGCATTTGAAATTTGAAATGTATATAAAGAAAATATCTAATAAAAAATAAAAAATAAAACAAAGTCGGCTGAACAAAGCCATGGGAAGCAAGCCAGCCAGCAACATTTTCCCATGGCTTCAGATCTGCTTCTGTTCTTACCCCCACTCTCCTTTCCTGCTTGAGTCTCTGCCTTGGCTTTTCACAGTGATGGACTGTGGTCAGGAGGTGTAAGTCAAATAAACTATTTATTCCCCGGGGTTTTATTTGGTCCTGGTGTTTATTACAGCAATGGAAAGCAAACTAGACCCTTGGATGGCAGGTAGATAGCCACTATATCGGAGTCATTTAAATCCTTCTTTTCATGGAAATGGTCATAGTGTAGCCTTTAAATATTTAATTTTGATCCTCAGATATAATTCGTTCAAACGGAAAAGCATTGAAACACTTCAACCGTGTACATACTGCCTGTGTTTTCGTTTGAGCATTTTCTTCCAAGTCAGAGTCACTAGTCCTCTCATAACTCTCTTTCGAGAATAAGGAGGAGTCCCAGTCCGTTTCTGTGTTCATCTTATCTCGGGCATTACATGAGGCTGACGCTTTTTCTTGGATGAGCTCAGAGCAGCCCGATGCAGAAAAGACTAAAGTAAAACTGAAAAGTTCCGGTAGTACATATGATAGAGGCAGCCTAGGTAACCTGCCTGGCTCTGATTTGATTTCACTCTTGAGATAATGAATTATAGACAGCTGCCATTCTCTTAGCACAATATGGCTCAAGATAATTACAGAGGGGCTGCAGGGGCACTCAGATTGTTGAGAGCTTCTGTGGGCTCCTAAGGAATTGGGTCACACTCGTGCCCTGGATTCATAGGTGCGCGCGCGCGCGCGTGTGTGTGTGTGTGTGTGTGTGTGTGTGTGTGTGTGTGTGTGTGTGTGTGTGTGTGTGTGATACAGAAAGCTTTGTGAACATGAAGACTTCTGATTCCGAGTGACCACAGATCCTGATGAAGGACGAGGTGGGGTGTGGGCATAAGACCTGCATAAGATTGCTTCTCTTATTCTTTCATTTAAAAATTCATTCATTCATTCATTCATTCACTTACTTATTTCTTTATTTTGCGTATTTTGAGTGTTTAACAGTATGTATGTGTATCTATCACATGCTTACAATGCCTATTGAAGACAGAAAAGCCGCTGGATCTGGAGTTACAGCTAGATGTGAGATGCTGTGCCTCACACACCTGTAATCTCAGTGCTGGAGAGGCAGAGACAAGAGGTTCCCTTCAGCTTGTAGGCCGGCCAGGCTAACCTAACTGGAGAGCTTTGGGGTTAGTGAGGAATTAGTGTTTAATCTCAAAGAAATAAGGCCGGGGAGAAATGTGGTGTTCTGAATGACAAATGTCCCCCCATGGTCTTTGGCATTAGAGTGCCTAGTCCTGCAGGTCCGTGTGGCCCTGTTTGGGGAGGCTTAGGAGGTGTGGCCTTACTGTGAGGGGTGGACGATGACAGCTTAAAGTCTTGAACCGTTTTGCACCAGTTGCTTTGAGATGTGAGCGCTCACATTCCAGCTCTGACCTCCACATCTGCTGCCTGCTGTCCCTGCCATTATGGACTCCAACCTGCTGAAACTGTAGGCCCCAAATAAGCTGTCTTCTTTATGCATCCCTCTTGGTCATGTTGTCTAGCACAGCAGTAGAAAGCTAACCAAGAGAAGAAATGATTGAGGACCACACCTGACCCGCACAAACATTAACAACAATAACAATAATAACAATAACAATAATAATAATAATTTGTATATGATCACTTAAAATGAATGCCTCATAAAAGATCACATTCCTGAGCCCTAACCACAGGGGACCCTTGGGTGGCCTTATATGAGTAATGATGAGCTTCGAATCAAGAGATCAAAATTCTACATTCATTTTTATTATTAACTGGAGAGCTATTTCTCTTCTTTAGTTAAAAAAAAAAACATCATCTGAAACTCAGCCTTTTATGTGGCCTCAGATGACACCCAGTTGCACTCAGAGGAAATTGCTGAGTCTTAGTGCCATAGGCTTCGGTTTCTTGGGCTGAAGTCTCTTGTTTTGATATTCCACAGCAAACATTTAGAAATGGAAATGAAGTCACGTGACATTATTGTTATTCTCTCCTCAGAGCCTCTGTGACCTGCATCTAAAGGGAATGTCTTGACCCTAGTCCTCTCCGAAAATTGAGATTCAGGGTGGGAAGTCTCAAAGGATGCCTTCTACCACTGCAGGGTTGTAATTCTCTTCCTGAGACTTCTCTTCCTGGGACTGCAGCCGATCATTATTATCAACGGTAGGGAGTAAGTACCCATCTCACAGCTAGCGTTAAGGCTCTTCACACCCACCCCGCTACTGTTAAACCAAAGCAACCTTCCAATAAAATCGAGTAAGCCAGCAAAAGGACTAGTCGTAAAGTGTTCTGAGGGGCCACGGGAAGCCATTTTGGAAAATCCCCAGAGTGTTTGTGTGCAGGGCAAGGAACTCTCCACAACTGGCTTACAAAAATGGGAAACAAAATTGTAGGTACTGCTCAGAGCCTGTCACACACAACACTATCTTCAGCATGGACGAGAACTGGGCAGCTCCTCTCACATTTCCTGGTCTCCACTACATGACTCCCAGGTCAACTTGACTTAGCCAATTGCCGTCTTTCCTCACTGATCCACTTGCAAGGCCCCAGGCCTTGTCCAGAGAATCTATAGATTCCTTTACAGAATAGCTAATGCTCTGCTGTGGGGTGTTGGAAGTGTGTGTGTGTGTGTGTGTGTGTGTGTGTGTGTGTGTGTGTCTGTCTGTCTGTCTGTCTGTCTGTCTGTGTCTGTCTGTCTGTCTGTCTGTGTCCATGCAAAGTTCAATGTTGAGTATCTTCCTCAATTACTCTACACTTTAATTTGTTGTTGATGATTACAAATCTCTCTTTTGTTCTTTGAAATTTTCATATATGTGTACATTAATCATATCACATCCGGCTCCTACGCTCTTTTAACCCTGTCTTCTGCAATGTTCCCTGAGCCTTGCTAGGAAGCTTGACTTGATATGGATGTCCCATCGAGGGCTGAGCATTCAAAAGTCACTTATTCTAACCAGTGATGAGTCTCTACCATCACGACTGCCCACTGCAAAAGACGCTTCTATGATTGGTAGTGTTGAGAGCAATACTCATTAAGGGACCGAATTACTGGCTTAGCTGTGCTGAACTGAAAGGGGGAAGTCTCCCATCTGTCTGGTGCTAGGAGACACCTGGAGGTGCTGTGTGCAGCAAAGGTGAACGGAAGCCATTGGTCTCTGCAGCCTCAGTGTTCTTAGGGCTTCTGGTGTGTGGAAAGAAGGGAAATTTTTTGAGTCCCTTCCTGGTAGCTTCCTGCCCATCACCCATCCCCTCCTTTGCTGGTCCCCTGGGTTGGATGTGTAAAAGAATTAGCACGTCCTTTGCAGTTTCTCTGTTTTAAAGACCTTTCATTCAACCCAGAGCTCACCATTCCAGCATAACTAGCTGACCAGTCAGCCCTGGGAGCCTTCCAGTCCTTTCCTTGGCCAGCCCTAGGATCACAGGTACAAGCTGTTGCATCTGGATTTTTATCTGGGTGCTGAAGATCTGAGATGGGGTTCTTGTGTTCTCTAAACCATCTTCCAGTCCCTGCTTCAGTTTTTAATTCTTGTTGTTGTGATATTAGCTCTTTGAGAATTTCAAGCCTTGCGTTTTCATCGTCATTATCCTCTCCCTCACCCCTACTCCTTGAACACCCACCGCAACCACCTTCCCTACCCTCTCTGCTTTGTGTCCTCCGGTGTGTCTGTTTGTCTGTCTGTGTGTCTGTCTGTGTGTCTGTCTGTCTGTGTGTCTGTCTGTCCAATTTGTGCTGCAGATGTATCTTTGCCCATGTGGCCTTCCACTGGAGATAAACTCACCAGGGGCTACACTCCTTAAAAACTACTTAACTCTCCCTCTCCTGGCAGCCATCCATTGCCAATAGCTCCTCTTCTAGGAGCAGGAATTCATTCCCACCTGGAATTTGGTCTGGCTTGGGCTTGCTCAGAACTTGTACATGTTGTCATGGTCACTGTGAGTTTATAGGGACAGCTAGCACACCGTATCCAGAGAACACCATGCTGTTATGGTCATCTACCACCTCTAGATCTTCAACTCTTTCTGTCCCCTCGTCTGCCATGATCCCTGAGTCTAGGGAGGAGGTTATATAATAGAGAAGGCTTATTTAAGGATGAGCAGTTCACAGATAAGCTCTGCATCGTGACCAGTTGTGGGTCTCTCAGTTAATGGCTATCTACTGCAAACAGATGCTTCTCGGGTGAGAGTTGAAAGATGGTACATCTCTCACACATAGGTATAATGACATGGCATTAAAAGTTGGTTTGATACTATTTCTTGCTTCAGTATTTATGTCTCAGTTTGCAATTGCCACATCAGCACAACTTAGAGCTGGCACATAGCTGAAGTATCTAACCCAATAGTCAAAAGTCACATGAGATGTCAAAAGGCATGCCGTGGGGTTGTTTTCTCCAAATGAAGAGAGCAGAGATAAATAATTACAACCGAAACAATGGCACAAAATGGAGGCTTCTCAGGAAATCTGCCATGGTTGCTTCCCCTAAAACTAGAAGAACAATTTTGTTCCTTGTTTTTAAAGAAGGACAAGAAACATCAGAGGAATAGAGGATTAAGCAAGAGTGTTTTGGATACCCTACGCTATTAGGTAGAGTGTCTGGTTTCCACTCCCTATGGACTGTGATCCAACTCTCTTTCTCTCCCCCCAATAAATAGAATACTAAATAGTTTGTTCCCTAAGGGCCTTGGGAAATGATCTGATTTTCTCTGATGAAATTCTACCCCGGGCACTGTTGAGAACTGTGAAGTCCTTTCTATGCACCAAGACGCCTTAGAATTCTGGGAAAGGCTTCCTGTTAGACAAAGGTTACTTGTCTGAATGGCTTTCTCCCAACAATGTGAAGCCAGAAAGATGGCCGGTCTCAACTGTGAACTCTCTCAATTACAGTCTGATTGTTTGAATCCGCATGCAGAAAACACACAAGCTCAGAATGTCCTTAAACACAAGCAGTACACAGTCATTTTGGAAAAAATAAAACAAAGCAATAATGATAGAGTAAGCCATAAGCTAGGAAATCCTATACATGTTTTTATGCACCTACGAATACAGATGATATTTTAATTAACTTACATTGTGTTTCCTGTTTTATCTTTCCACCAATCCTCTTAAACTAGCAAAAAGATTTTGATCCTGGAACAATAGCTACTGTTTATTGGACAACTGGTTTGTAGTTTTCTGTGTCCCTGAGCTGTTAGCTTCTTTAACCTTCATGGTCACTTCTTGGGGAGGAACCATTATGAGGATGAAGAGACCAGAGCACAGGGAAGGTGAGTGACTTACCCAGACTCACAGATAAAAGCTACAAACACCTGCCAGCCGCAGACCTGAGGAGGTCTTCGACACACTGTTAGACCTCCCTACTTTTGCTTGTGTTTGAGATTCCTTCTTTCCCTCCATGGAGTCTTGGGGGGGAGAGGTTGGGAATGAGACAGGCAAAGGGAAATGGGAGAGAAGAAGATGGGAAGCAGATATGGCTGCCCTGGACCAAGCTTCGTTCTCTGCCATCTGGGGAGATGTGAATAGGGGTAGAGGCATAGCCTTTAGAAGGATTTTAACTTGCAACATTTGATTGTTTGCTTACTATTCTAGAAATAGTAATTCACTCCCATCTCCCCTCTTCAGGCTGGGATTTGCTCTGGCTTGGGCTTGCTATCTAAGGTTAATTATGTTTACAGATAATTTCTTTAATGTTTGCCCAGTAAGGAAGAGCATCGTGTTCGGTGATGGGATTTAACAATCCCCGCTCTGTGAAATGACTAATCTTCCACAAGTTTTATCCCACAAAAGAAATGACAATGTCTTACTTTTCTTATTGGCCCTTTTCTCCAGTATCTGGATTACTGTCCAGTAACTGAACGTAACTGCTGCTATGGAACGTAGCCAAGCCTGAGCTACACAGTAAGACAATGTCTCTAAATAAAGAAAGAATAAATAAATCTACCCAGTGGCTGGAAGCAACAACATATCACAGGACACATAATAGGTGACATAGTCAGAAGGAATATATTGTTAACTGTCTGAATGCAAGTGCAATAAAAAATTATAAAAAATAAACCATATATTATAGTGTCTCAGTGTTCCATGGAGTTTTTCTTAATGAACAAACACATAAAGTAAAAGAAAATGTGTTCCAAGCTCTAAAGGTTCTTAATCTTTTGGCCTGAATCCATCAAGGCTCTCTTGCCTTGCAGAATTTCACATCTTTCATCGCTTCCCTCAGATATTTATGAGGCTGCTGGAGCATCCCTTTCCTATCTGTGTGATTTTGTTTACGGACTGCGTTACAATCAGAGTAAAACAAAAATGAGGTCCAGAAATGCACTTCTAATATGTTAGAATATTAATATATACGGTTAGAATATTAATATATACGGTTGGTCTCCTTTGCGTTCTGTAGCTGTGATAAACACCATCACCAAAGCAACTCGAGGAGGAAAGGGTTTATTACATCTTACAGGTTACAGTCTGTCATCCAGACCAGAGGCAAGCCAGGGCAAAGAGCTCAAGGCAGGAGAGCTTGAAGCAGAAACCACAGAGGAATACTGCTTAATAGATTGCTTCCTCTGGCTTCCTCAGCTACCCTACTTATACATCCTAGGTCCACCTGCCTAGGAATGGAGCCACCCACAGTGGGCTGGGTCCTTCTACATCAATCAACAATCAAGAAAACGATACCCACAGACATGACCATAGACAAATCTGGTGGAGGCAACTCAACTAAAATTCCCTTTACCCAGATGTGTCTAGGTTTGTGTCAGATTGATAAAAACAAATAATGACAATTGTTATAACCAGCAATGGTAGCAGCTTGAGGGAAAACTTAGTTTAAGTAGACATTGATTTAAACGAAGCACTTCCTTGACATTAAAATGCTCAAAATTTAGGCTCCTAATAAACCTGAGGAAAGAGTTTTGCTTGCATAGCATGTTAAAATAAGCTCCCCATTGAAATGCTCATTAAGTAGAATAAGTAACTTCTAGAAGAATATTGTGAGAGAGGAAACACACTGAAGAGATTTGTCTTTCTGTAAAGGAAAACGGGAATAAAGAATTGATGCAAAGCAAAACAAAACAAAACAAAACAAAAAACCAGAAAAACAAACCATCAATCCAAAAAAGAAATCAGAACAAAGAAACATGAGTTATGGTTTTAAAATACTAATAAAATTAAGACACTTTCATCATAGACAATTAAATACATTTCAGACTGTGACATTATTTAGTGAGACAGAAAGCTATTCAGAGCAAATCAAAAAATTGACAAATTTGAGCTGGGAACCATCAAGAGCATAGGCTTAAATCATTGGTTTGAACAATAGCCAAGCCAGCGTTTGACTTGGTGTTTCTGTGTGTGTGTGTGTGTGTGTGTGTGTGTGTGTGTGTGTGTGTGCTGTCTACTAAACGAAGTGTGTTGAAATCAAAAGCCAACTGAAGTATAAAACTGTGAATGTTTTAAAATATGATGTTAATATCAAACTATTGAAAATTGATTAAGTCATCAAGAAATGAATAATGGTGGTAGAAGTTAAACATAAGACAGTTGATCGTGGTCACGTCTGCAGAACTTTCTATCTACTCTTATGATAATCTACATTCTTTCCAATTGTCCAGGAAATAGTTTCAAAGACTGAACACAGTCCAGGCTACAAAGGATGCTCCAGTGAATTTATTTAAAGCCACATAGATTATAATCTCTGATCATAATATGTAGCAAGATAGGAACTGAATTCGAGAGAGAGAGAGAAGAGACCGTAGAAAGAGGAGGAAGAAGAGACAAGGTGTTGAGAGAAGAGGAGAGGGAGAGGAGAGGAGGGGAGGGGATGGGAGAGGAGAAAAGAGGGCAGGGGAGGGAAGGGGATGGGAGAGGAGAGGAGAGGAGAGGAGAGGAGAGGAGAGGAGAGGAGAGGAGAGGAGAGGAGAGGGAGAGACACAACTCTTTATGGGTAAGAAAGAAAACCATGACAGAAATTATGAACACAGCACATTTGATGTGATTCATGTGGTCATCTCTGGTAGCACTGTGAAAGCTAGGTAGTGGTTTCCTCAACCAAAATTGCACATTAACTCTCATAGTTGCTGCTGCTGGCACGGGGACCTCCCCCCCTCTCAGAGGTGGACAGAGTTCTAAGCTAAAGAAAAGTGATCTTTAAAACTTCAGATGCTTCTGGATCAGAAGAACGAAGGCAAAAGCAGGGTTGTGTGTTTGTGCCACACCCATTCTTCAGCCGACCAAGGGAAACATTTCCCTCAAGTGTCATGGGCTATAGAACACAGCCAGGGAAGATGTGCAGAGAACACACAGGGCTAACATCTGTCCTCTAGTGCCTGTTCTTCGGAACCCTAGGGATGACATTGCCAACACCCTTTCCATAGCATCACAATGTTAACATTCCAAAGGAGTCCAGAGCCTCAGAGTCAGGATCTAGGATGCCAGAGAAAGGATGGAGAGCAATCTCCACAAATCCTGGGGTTTTGTATAAAGGCAACGGCTAAGAAGGAAGGAAATAGCAAAACCCCCGTCAACACTGTTGAGTCTGGACACCATCTTGAGAATGTCCCATTTCAATAATTGGAAGAGCGCCCAAACGAGCCAGAGCTTGACGTCACAGGACAGCATCAGGTAATTGCTCATGTCTCTCTCTTTGGCTTTGTGTGAGCAAAGGATGGGGGTACCACAGATTTCCCGAGGCAGGCAGAAGGGTTAGGTCAGTCATCCACCCAGTATTTTTAACACAGAGAGGACAAATCAAAATGATGCTTTTGTTTTGTAGATAGACATTTGTCTCTTTGTATTAATTTCTGTTAGTGCCTTTGTATTGAAAATTACTTTGTAAGTAGAAGTAGTGATTATGTTCAACAAAAGCTCCCTGCTTCACCTATTATCTTGACTCCATGGGTCAAAATGACAGTCCAGGAAAGGATCATCCTTGTGAGAGAATCCAAAAATGAAATTAAAATGTACAGAAAACACTCGCACATTTTCCTAAGAAGATGAAATTCATTATAATTGCATTTTAGACAAGGTCTCTTTATGTAGTTTCATCTGGCCTAGAACTCATGATATAGAACAGACAGGCCTAGAACTAAGAGAGATTCTCCTGCCTCTGCCTCATAAACACTGGGATTCAAGGCATGTGTCATAATACCTGGTTCATTATTTCTTTATAAAGTCATTGCTCACTTCCTCCGGAGCCACCATCTACTCTAATGGAGAAGATTGGAAATTGTCAGTGGAGGTTTAATTATGATGCCCCTGTTACATCATAACCGGTCACTTATATAAACTCAAACGTCATTGAGAAAATAGCTACTAAGTTCAAGGAATGAACCTTCCCCTCTCAGGAGTCCCTTTGCCCATTCCTCTTTTCTAAACCCAGGCAGGGAAAACAACAACTAAAGGAAGTTTCCAGAGGATAGGAAAAGGGCCTAGAAAGCATTGCTTAGCAGGGAAGGAGGAAGAGCAATTCTGGGTAGGTACAACCAGTCGCCGAGAAAAGACTGCAAGCTCCCCACTCTACCAGGTGAAGAAAAAAGTGGAAATGCCCTGTCGCAAAGGTCCTTGGAGCCTTTGGTGTCCTTGGCTAGACTGCCGTTGTCCCTAAGCATCTGACTTGTGTTTGCTGGGGTTGAGCTGACCCTGTTGTTCTTTGTAGAATACCATGCTGTCATCTGCTGCTCACACCCAAGGTCCCTGTGGCCTCCACATTCGCTCAGACCCTTGCTCTCTATGCCCTCTTGCTGCCTTGCCCTGGTCCCAAGGCTGTGCTAAGATTGCTGTCCTCGGCACATGGGTAACCTCTAACAGAGATAGAAGATCCAGACTATGAGGACCCCTTCTCAGCCATGGTGGACACAGTAGGGATGCTAGGAAGGATAAACACTTCCTCACACTGTCTAGGGGTTCTTGAGTTTTTAATGTATCATCAATCTCTGTCCCAAGTTTGCTTAAGGGTGATAGAGGGAGGAAGTTCATACCCATTCTTCAATGACCAGTTGTACTCTCTCAGAGTATCTCTGCTTCCTCCCTCCTCCTTCCTCTCTCCTCACTCCTCCCTTGCTAATATTTTCCATTTCTTCTTCCTCTCTACTAAAAATTTTCATCAGTCGTTTTCTCTGTTTGCTCTATACAGTAACATTGATCCTACAGGATCTAGCTGGACTCCTTGCATATTAAAAAAAAATACTCTATAGATGTTTGGAAAACCATGTTCTTTCTCCATAGGGGCTTATTTCTGGAATGATATCTTGCTGTGGGCTCAAAATTCCATCTTGAGGTTTAGAACATTAACCGTGATTCCCTTTTTTCATTTCCTACTTTAGCCATCCTAATTTGTTTCAATGTCTTTGGACACACCATCACTTTTCATTGACTCAAAATAGGATAATTCATGCCAGGTGTAATGGAGCACCACTATAATCCACTTATAATCCCAGAGCTTGGGAAGCTGGGGTAGATGTGATCATGGGTTCAAAGACAGGCAGGGCTATGAAAATAAAAGAGGGGAGTAGAGAAGGAAGGGAGAAAGGATATGGAAAGGAAAAGAGAAGGAAAGGGAAACGCAGCAGAGAAATCAAGCTAAAATAAATCAAAACAAGATACCATAGAAATGTAGGAATACTGTAAGAAACCACTAGCAACCCAAGGCCCAAGGCCTGCTGAACTCAGGGAATAGGCATCAAATTCAGAAGAGACTATACAAAGAGGAATAATAACCTTCAGTTAAAGTCCTAAGGACCCCAAGCCTTCTTCTCAGGTTAAGATATAAACACTAGCTTTATTGCCCTTTTTAGCATCTTTTCAGATCCCACTGGAGCAGCCCATTGGCTCAACTTAGCTGGATGCCAGAGACAAGTCAGTACTCATCTATGTATAGACAATTGTCCCTGGGTGCCTGGTTCTACTTCCACAGAGTATGGCAATCAATACAGAAGCCAAGCAACTGGTCAGAGGGCAGAGGATGAAGAACTGTGAAACTATAAGTCTGCATGAATAAGTTATCTATAGTGGGCTCCTCCATATGTAGCTCAGGGAATATTGCATAGGAGTTAACAGAAAGGTGGTAAGAGCCAGAGGTGACAGAGGACTTCTGAGAAGCCATGCCTTCCGGACACAGCAGAGCCTTTGTAATCACTGGCCAATAGCAGCTATGCCTACCGGCATAAGATCTGTATAAGATCAAACCCACTCCCATCCAACATAAATGGGAAGGAGGCTCATGAGGTCCCAGCCTTAGCTGAGAAGTTTTAGCAGTTGAAGGCTGCTAAGAGAGGGAGATCCGTTTTCCTCAGGGAACTGGTCTTTGTTGGGTTGGCTGTGCTCCCGTGGGTAGACCAACACCCATGCACGAAAGGGCAGTAGAGATTGGACTCAGTGGACCATGAAGAGCAGTCATGAAGTTGGGAAATGAGTGTGGTAGGTCATCTGTGTTGAGTTGGAGGGGGAATAGGGGAGTTGATATGAACAAAATATATTGTAAACGCATGAAATCATCAAAGAATCGATTTGAAAACAGGAGGAAACACGTGGTGTAGCATTTGCATGCCACCTCTGCACACTCAGTCTTCCTGATACAATGGAAATTATTGTGATGCTGTGTTGTTGAGGTGATGAGGGCAAGGAAAATAAGTCCACCCATGTGCAGGACCTATGCATTCTTCCATGTGCAGGATCTATGCATTCTTCCCTCTGAAGCCTTTCAATATATAGCCGTTTGAACCTATGCTTGCAGAATTCTTGAATGTGGGGAGAATCACCTGAGGAAACATTCTTAATTGCTCATTGCCTTACCCCACTGAACCATCAGGCAATCTTTCAGTAACTACTTCCTAACGCATCATCATGTGTTAGAATCACCCTACAGATCTCAGCAAATAGCAGCTCCGTGTACTTAGCCACTACTGTGAAACATAAGAGAAGCTGTACATTTGGTGTATGCATGAGTGCATTGCATATGTATGTGTCGTGGTGTTTACATGTGTACAACTTTATTTCTGTGTCAACATGCAGGGAGATGCATGCACACATATGTGCATGTGTAGGCCAGAAGCCAATGTCACATGTCTCTTCTTGTATTTTAATTCTCCACCCTATTTTATAAGGCATGTTTCTCACTGAACCCTGTATCAAATCTACTGAGGGTGGGTTAGCCAGAGAGCTCTGGGGATCCACTAGTCTCCATCTGTAGGATTGTAGAGATGATCCAAATTCAGACCCTCATGCCTCGTGGCAACTGCACCATCTCCACGGTCTCAGGAAACATTAATTGCTCATTGCCTTACCCCACTGAACCATCAGGCAATCTTTCAGAAACTACTTCCTAACGCATCATGTCATCAGTACCTACCTCTGTGTTGCCTAGACTAAGCAGCCCAATGATAGCGGGCCACCTCCTCCAAGAGGATATATGTCCTTCTCACTTCCCCAAGAACTCAATGATAACTCTGTTATTAGGAAGGTCACTTTGATGCCCACCACTTAACAAGGCTTTCTGGTGGTAACTGTGGCTAGTCTCTGTCCCTCCTGGCAAATCTGTTCATGTTGGGGTTACTTTATCTTCATAAGATCCTTCTGGTGGTAAACAACATTACCATCACCAGGTGACAAGATAGGCCAGCTGAGGATAAAAAACAAACACTCAGGAGCCAGGGAGATGACAAAGGACTGTGACTATGCACTTGTTAAAGGTCTAAGACTGAAACAGAATTGTCTGAGTCAGGCATGGAGCTGGAGAAGGAAGAGAAACATGGGGAAGATGGCCTTCAAAGTCATGGCTGAGCATAGCCACCTCAGATGGGTGTGTGGCTCTGTCCTGGTTCTAACAGTCTACCCTGTATAGGAAAGGGCTCATTTTGACCACAGAAGTTTCTCTCTCTCTCTCTCTCTCTTCTCTCTCTCTCTCTCTCTCTCTCTCTCTCTCTCTCTCTCTCTCTCTCTCTGTATCCATGACAACTGCATCCTCACGGGTTTATGGACCTTTGGAGGCCACAGAGGAATCTGTAGTATCATTTTTCAGGTACCATCCATCTTGATTTATAAAACACTAGCCTGGAACTTGCCAAGTAGGGTAGGGTGGCTGACCAACTTCAGGGATCAAACCCAGGTTCTTTCGGGCTTGCAAGGCAAGCACTTCACCAACTAAGTTATCTCCCTCCTCTGCCCCCATGATAGCAGCTCTCCAAAGGAGCCAATGATAAGCCTCAAACTGAGGATACTCTTGCCTCAGCCTCCTGACTCTCCTGGTGTTGGTATCACAAGCTTCTATGCCCATAATATACCCACCTACCCATGCCCACCCACCCTTAATTGTTTAATTTTACATTTTTAATTGAGCTTGAAAACTGAATGAGTACAACGTGCCGGAAGTTTCCTGTTTACAACCATTGCTGAGTACAGTAGAGAGACTCCCTCATCACTTCAACTCCCTCCACTCGTGACATCAGGGTTCCAAACCCTGAATGTATTTCCCATCAAACCAGCAGCCATGTTAGCAAACTCAATAATTAGAATATGATGGGCAGAATAGGCTTGGTGCTTCCCAGCATGATTAAGTAGTGTGCTAAGCGCTTTACTTGAGTTATAGTGATTACTCTCCCCAATGTCCCATTGTCCCTGCAATTTGCATATCTATAATTATCCACACTTTACTGATGGCAACACGGGTTCAGAGACATGAAGTCACAAGCCTAAAGTTACAAAGCAGAGATCAGTGGCTCTAAGCACTGAAGACAGGCTTCTCTCTCACTCCAAAGCTCAAGTGTATTGTACCAATCACAGAGAACTGGGCCCTGCACAGTGCCAAGATTCTAGATGCACAAAATAGAAACCCCTGCAACCATCCATTCTTCCAGATCAGGTGCCTTGCCCTCTGTACACCTCAAATTTACTCATTCTGCTCTTTCACCTGCTAACCCACCATCCAAATATTACGCTTCCTGAAAGTACCACGAACCCCGTCAGAAGAGCAAACAGAAGTAGAGATAAGCAAGGCTGAGCACCGGACAGTGTGTCCTCGGAAGTGGGCAGGCTGGCAGGAGAGCAAACAGGCTGGTGACATTTCATACGAAGGCAGCTCTGCTGAATTATGCTACAGATGGCTTTGGGGCTATCACCTTTTGTGAAATACTTGGTTTATAAAGGAAAAAATTCACTGTAAAGAGTAAGTTAATTTAAAGCTCTGAGCTACATGTCCTTGAAAACAAGGAGAGCAATGATTAAGTTGTGTCATCTACGGGTATCAGGCACTCTCTGTCTGTCTTTTATTTCTTACCTTTTATTATTATTTGGTGAGGGGAGGGAGAGAGGGGGTAAGGGGGATGGGGAGAAGGAGAGGGAGGGGGAGGGAGGGAGTCTCTTCTCTCCTTCCATTATATGGCCCCCAGGGATCAAGCTCAGGCCCTCAGACTCAGCAGCAAGCTCCTTTCCACACCAAGCCATCTTACTGGCTCATTTTCTTCCCTTTGGAATCATCCTTGCTCTCTCTAGATGCTCTGACCATCCCTTTCAGCACAGCTGACACTCTCCCTGTACCTGCCTGTCCTTGAGCCTGGTTAACATGTCCTGGATCCCAGTTAGTTCAAAAGCAATAACAAGATCTGACCAGGCAAACCGCAAGAAAGAGAAACCTACATTTGCACACTTGCACCCCTTACACCATTTGCTAAATGCATTGTCAATCCCTGAATCGCTCTCCATGCCCCAGATTAGGTGTCTCAAGCTCTGTGGCCTGTTGTTTTTTGAATATTTCTAGCATGGCTTTAAGAGTTACAGCAATAAATGACAAGACTTGGCATTCGAATGAAGTGTTGCCAAAAGGTTTCGTTTCTTCATAGCACGAGCAATGGGTTTCCCAACTTACAAGCTCCTTGTGTCTTCATCCCCAAGCTCCCTATGAAAACTGTCCTTAAGAGTTCTCCATTAGGATTGGTGAAGACCTTTTCTCAACCTGTTAGTGGCTTTTTTTTTGTCTTATTGACAGCGTCCTTTGCCTTACAGAAGCTTTGTAATTTTATGAGGTCCCATTTGTCGATTCTTGATCTTACAGCACAAGCTATTGGTGTTCTGTTCAGGAATTTTTCCCCTGTGCCCCTATGTTCGAGCCTCTTCTCCACTTTCTCCTCTATAAGTTTCAGTGTCCCTGATTTTATGTGGAGTTCTTTGATCCACTTAGACTTGAGCTTTGTACAAGGAGATAAGAATGGATATATTTGCCTTCTTTTACATGCTAACCTACAGTTGTGCCAGCACCATTTGTTGAAAATGCTGTCTTTTTTCCACTGGATGGTTTTAGCTCCTTTGTCAAAGATCAAGTGACCATAGTTGTGTGGGTTCATTTCTGGGTCTTCAATTCTATTCCATTGATCTACCTGCCTGTCACTGTACCAATACCATTCAGTTTTATCACAATTGCTCTGTAGTACAGCTTGAGGTCAGGGCTGGTGATTCCCCCAGAAGTTCTTTTATTGTTGAGAATAGTTTTCTCTATTCTGGGTTTTTTGTTATCCCAGATGAATTTGGAAATTGCTCTTTCTAAATCTATGAAGAATTGAGTTGAAATTTTGATGGGGATTGCATTGAATAGGTAGATAGCGAGGGCTAATATCCAATATACACAAAGAACTCAAGAAGTTAGACTCCAGAGAAACAAATAACTCTATTAAAAATGGGGTACAGAGCTAAACAAAGAATTCTCAACTGAGGAAAGCCGAAAGGCTAAGAAGCACCTAAAAAAAAAAAAGTTCAACATCCTTAGTCATCAGGGAAATGCAAATCAAAACTCTAAGATTTCACCTCACACTAGTCAGAATGGCTAAAATAAAAAACTCAGGTGACAGCAGATGCCGGCAAGGTTGTGGAGAAAGAGGAACACTCCTCCATTGCTGGTGGGATTGCAAGTTTGTACAACCACTCTGGAAATCAGTTTGGCAGTTCCTCAGAAAATTGGACATAGTACTACCTGAGGACCCAGCTATACCACTCCTGGGCATAGACCCAGAAGATGCTCCAACATGTAATAAGGATATATGCTCCACTATGTTCATAGCAGCTTTATTTATAGTAACCAGAAGCTGGAAAGAGCACAGATGTCCTTCA
Organism: Mus musculus; assembly: GCF_000001635.26. Lineage (NCBI taxonomy): Eukaryota > Metazoa > Chordata > Mammalia > Rodentia > Muridae > Mus > Mus musculus. The sequence goes on along the minus strand of NC_000077.6, from coordinate 109,820,367 downwards.
GCAGAGGAATGGATATAGAAAATGTGCTACATTTACACAATGGAGTACTACTCAGCAATTAAAAACAATGAATTTATGAAATTTGTAGGCAAATGGATGGATCTGGAGGATATCATCCTGAGTGAGGTAACCCAATCACAAAAAGACACACATGATATGCACTCACTGATAAGTGGATATTAGCCCAGAAGCTGGAATACCCAACATACAATTTACAAACCACATGAAACTCAAGAAGAAGAAAGACCAAAGTGTGGATACTTTGATCCATCTTAAAAGCAGGGAACAAAACACCCATGGAAGGAGTTACAGAGACAAAGTGTGGACTAGAGACTGAAGAAATGACCATCCAGGGACTACTCACCTGGGGATCCATCCCATATACAACCACCAAACCCAGAGTCTATTGTGGATGCCAACATGCTTGCTGACAAGAGCCTGATATAGCTCTCTCCTGAGAGGCTCTGCTAGTTCCTGACAAATACAGAAGTGGATGCTCACAGCCATCCATTGGACTGAGCACAGGGTCCTCAATGAAGGAGCTAGAGAAAGGACCTAAGGAGCTGAAGGGGTGTGCAGCCCCATAGGAGGAGCAACAAGATGAACTAGCCAGTACTCTTGGAGCTCCCAGGGACTAAACCACCAACCAAGGAGCACACATGGTGGACTCATGGCTCCAGCTGCATATGCAGCAGAGGATGGCCTAGTCGGACATCAATGGGGTGAGAGGCCCTTCGTCCTATGAAGGCTCTATGCCCTACTGTAGGGGAATGCCAGGGATAGGAAGCAGGAGTGGGTGGGTTGGTGAACAGGGGGAGTGGGGAGGAGATAGGGGAAGGGTTTTTTCAGAGGGGAAACCAGGAAAGGGGATAACATTAGAAATGTAAATAAAGAAAATATCCAATAAAACCACCACCACCAACAACAACAAAGAGTTCTCCATTAGCCAGTGACACCAACAACCCCCACTACTAAGTCTCTAAGCACTAGCAATGAAACTGGGGAGGTGGCTTAGCAGGTCAAGTGCTTGCCTTGGAAGCATGAAGGATTGAGTTGTTCACCAGAACAACGCGCCCCACCCCCCACCCCCCGCCCTTTCAAAGTGCAGAACCCAAATTGCTGGGCAGAGTGACATTTGCCTGCAATCCCAACACTGGAGAATTCAAAACAAGAGGATCCCTAGGACTCAGCAGTTAGCCAGTATAGCTTAACTGGCAAGTTTCCAGCCAATGAGAGACCGTGTCTCAAATGAAGTGGGTGGAGTTCCTGAGTATGGCGTCCGTGTCTTGTGCACCAGAACATACACATGGATATATACATATGTAAAGAAATCCACTCGCCACTCTCAATGCCCTCAATCCGATGCATCAGCGCGTTTCATCAGTCCTGCCTCCAAAACCATCATCCATCCTTTCTCCATCTCCTGTGACACTGATCCTGTGCTCTTCCGCATCCTCCCCACCTCCTCCCTATTTCATCTTTTTCCTCTTCAGTCTGTTCCTCAAAGGTCAGCCAGATTAACTTTCATAAAATGCAAATTCCATCATGGCGCTTTCCCTCGGTTCCCATCTCTTTCAGACTACGATCTGAAATCATAGTTATTACCCATGAGGCCTTGTGCCCTGCTCGGGCTTTTCTCTAGCCTCATCATGTGCTGCTTCCCATCTCAGCCGCTCTGACCACAGCGGTTTCTCTCAGGTCCTCAGATTCTCTTCAACTCTGCTTCAAAGACTTTGTTTCTCCTGTGCACACTTTGTGAAGCCCAGTTTCCATCTGGGTGGCTGCCATGGGCTCCAGGATTTCTGCTCTAAATTCTATTGTCAAAGGGCCTTTTACAACCGTCTAATTTCAGCTTCTTCTCCCTCAGCATCTCCTCTATTTCTTTCTGGCACCTTCCATAAACTACAGTTACCTTCCTGATTTCTTTACTGGCTTGATCCTGCTGGACCTCTAGCAACTAGCATAGATCCCAGGGCGGGATGGAGGGTTGGGTGGACGGCAGAAGAGATACCAAAAATTAAATAAAATAAATATTGCTGCATAAAGGCAATGAATAATATGTTCCCCCTTCAATAAAGCATATATGGGAGGGGGAGAAATACCAGTACTTTGTATGTGCAATGTACAAGCAAGCACCACATCAACTTATATTAATAATAATTTTTTAAAAACTTGTTAAGATTGCCGAAGATATTTTCTGATTACATTGAGGGGGTGGTAATAAACATTTTTAATTTCGGAGAGAAGAAATCTGGCCACATCCTGTTAATTACTAGATTCTGGGGCCTTTTAAAAATTATTACTTTTCATCAGTATCTTATGAGAATAGTTTTTAGGCGTCAGTAGCTGTTCTCGGGGAGCGTCCCAACTACTCAGCAGCCCCGGATGACTCCATTCCTCTTGACAAGGTCTGGCTTAATTGAGTCCTGTGGGCTCAGATAGATTTGCATATTTGCCTAGCAAGGTAAATTGCCAAAGCCTCTGCCGCTTTGTAAACAAGAATCATCGCAAGATGTGTGAGGAACACTTTCAGAAGAGGTCCCTGGAGAAATACATCACCACTTACTTATCGAGTATAGATTTTCTTAATGTGCCAAAATATGTCTCGGGCTTTGGTCAGTTCAAGTGTCACGGCTTGCTAGAAATGTTGAGGAATCCAGCCAGTGGACACAGAGCAGATGTTTTCCTAAGCTTAACAATTTTGTTTTCCTTTGGAAAAAAAAAAAACTCCCTAGTTTCCCACCACTGTGTATACAGGGATTGCTTAAGTTAGGTCTTTGGAGAGAAACAAGAGACACATCAGAAGGGAATGTAGGCTGTGGAAACCACAATGTCAGAAACCAAGTTCAAACCCATAAAAGAAAAATGATGCAACATTTTACATCTGGCTGCTGGAGGAAATGTCCAGTTGTCTGTCCAGTATCAGTGTGGATAGTTTAGAGACAAATGAGGACAGGAGGGGCCATCCAGGAGTCTGTTATGTTTGAATCCTAGTGACCACATTTAGGATGATGGTGATCAAACTTCATTTCTGGGTTTGGGCAGAAAAACAAATAATTAAAGCCAGTAGATAACATTATCACTCAGTATTACTGCAGATGGACTAACCTTATAATACCAAAGAGAAAAGTTTTGAGCCTTGGCCCAATTATGGAACACCCTAAAAATTGATTGACTAATCCTAGGCGAGCCTGACCCCACCACAGAACACCCTTAAACAGTCCCAAGACAGCCTGATTCAATCCCAGGACACCTTTAGCCAGGGCTAAAATACTCTGACTCAATCCCAAGGCACCCTTAACCAATCACAGACTCAATCTTCTCAGACAGAGATGCATTCCTCTGATTTTCTGGTCATGACTGTGGATTTAGGGTGGATCAAAAAAACACAATGCAAGCCAGGCCTGGAGGTTCAGGCCTGTAATCTCAGCAGTTTAGGAGACTGAAGGAAGATGATTCCAAGTTCAATTGCCTTGCTAAGCTACCAAGACCCTGTACCAAAATGAAAATAAGGATTAAAAAGGCTGGTTGGGGTTGGGAATGTGGCTCAGTTAATAGAATGCTTGCCTAACACACACACACACACACACACACACACACACACACACACACATATGCACACATACAAACACACACAAACACACAAACCCCTGGGTTTAGTTCCTAGCACTACATACACGTGGCACATATATAAATACACTCAGAAGGCAAACCTGGAAGTTCAAGGTTATTCTCAGCTACATAGTAAGGATGAGGCCAACTGAGGCTACATGAGACCCTATGTCAAAATGGGCGGGGGGGGGGGCTGTTGGAAGGAGAGTATAGCTCAGTGGTTGAGAATTTGCTTAGTATACTCCAAATACTAAATGTAGTAATGTAGTTCTCTCTCTCTCTCTCTCTCACACACACACACACACACACACACACACACACACACACACACCTCAACTCTCCCTCCCTTCTAGTTAATATTTGGAATCACTTATTTGTTTCTCTCTACCTTCCCATGTGCTCCCACCTGCTCATGAAATAGAGTTTGTCCACCTCACGCCAGTCACAGCGCTCTACGACAGAGAAATACCTGTGCTCACAGTAGGCAGAACCAGGGCCTCATGGAACCTATCATCTCATAAAAGAGAAAAAAGACCTGTGACCTGCCTGAACATTAAAGTGTGGATGTCTGGTTACAAAAGGGAATTTACTCACAAGTGATGACCAGGGGAAAGATGGGTCTGCACCCGGAGGTGGGAATGGGAGGTGTCATGGACAGGATACAAAGGAAGTGACCCTAGATATTCCCAGGAGAATGAGGACAGGAGTGCGAGTGGGCATGAGGAAGGAAACCGCTGTATTCTGGACAGAGGGAGATACTTGGGCCAAGTCACCAAGACTCTGGGCCTGAAACATCACCGAGGAGGGAGTAACAGAGAGGGTGGAGGTGTGAGCAGACTTGGGTCAGGAAGGACAGGAAAACCTATGCTGAGTAAGATGGTGGGTGCTTGGGAGTCACTGAAGACCCGTGTTGGAAGATCCTAAAAGATGCACAAACAATTTAACATGGAGGAAAATACCCATGCCTAATATCTTCAGTCCACGAAAAAGAAGAAGAAGAAGAAGAAGAAGAAGAAGAAGAAGAAGAAGAAGAAGAAGAAGAAGAAGAAGAAGAAGAAGAAGAAGAAGAAGAAGAAGAAGAAGAAGGGGAAGGGGAAGGGGAAAGGGGAAAGGGGAAAAGGGGAAAAGGGGAAAAGGGGGAAAGGGAAAAAAAGGGGAAAGGGGAAAAAAGGGGAAAGGGGAAAGGAAAAAGGAAAAAGGAAAAAGGAAAAAGGAGAAAGGAGAAAGGAGAAAGGAAAAGGAGAAAGGAAAAGGAGAAAGGAAAAGGAGAAAGGAAAAGGAAAAGGAGAAAGGAAAAGGAGAAAGGAAAAGGAAAAGGAGAAAGGAAAAGGAGAAAGGAAAAGGAGAAAGGAAAAGGAGAAAGGAAAAGGAGAAAGGAAAAGGAGAAAGAAAAGGAAATGAAAGAAAAGGAAATGAAAGAAAAGGAAATGAAAAGAGAAAGAAAAGGAAAAAGGAAAAAAAGGAGAAAGGGGGAGAAAAGAGGGGAAAGGGGGAAAGGGGGAAAAGGGGAAAAGGGGGAAAAAGGAAAGGAAAAGAAGGAAAAGAAAAGAAGGAAAATAAAAAGGAAAAAGGAAGGGAGAAAAAAGGGGAAAGGGAGAAAAAGGAGGAAAGGGGGAGAAAAAGAGGAAAGGGGGAGAAAAAGAGGAAAGGGGAGAAAAGGGGGAAAGGGGGAGAAAGGGGGAAAGAGGGAGAAGGGGGAAAGGGAGAAAGGGAAAGGGGGAGAAAGGGGGAGAAAGGGGAAAGGGGGAGAAAGGGAGGAAAGGGGGAGAAGGGGAAAGGGGGAGGAAGGGGGAAGGGGGAGGAAGGGGGAGGAAGGAGAGGGAGGGGAAGGGAGAGGGAGGGGAGGGAGGGGAGGGAGGAAGGGGGAGGGAGGGGAGGGAGGAAGGGGGAGGAAGGGGGAGGAAGAGGGAGGAAGGGGAGGGAGGAAGGGGAGGGAGGAAAGGGGAGGAAGGGGAGGGAGGAAGAAGGAGAAAAGGGAGGGAGGGAGAAAAAAGGGAGGGAGAGAGAGAAAAGGGAGAAAAAGGGAAAAAGGGAGAAAAAGGAAAAAGGAAAAAGAAAGGAAAGGAAAAGGAAAAGGAAAGAAAAGAAAAGAAAAGAAAAGAAAAGAGAAAAGAAAAAAACAACTTGATAGGTTAGTGTTCTGCGGCTGTGACAAAGTACCAGAGGAAATCAACTTTAAGAAGAGGAAGGTTTATATCTGTTCACAGTTTCAGTGTTGGGTCTGCTGGCTCCACTGTCTTGGAGCCTGAGATGAAGCAAAACATCACCGTGGGGTCGTCACGGTGAGGAGCAGAACGGTCGGGGGGGGGGGGGGTGCAGACTACACCCTTCAAAGGCACACTTTCTCCGTCTAGGCCACAGTTTCAAACATTTCTACTACTCTGAAGCACCTCAAGCTAGGTATCTTCAACATATGGTGACTGGGGGAGCTGGGGGAGCATCTCAGATCAGAAAACTGTTCTGATTTACATATGAAATTCCACCACCCCCCACCCCCCACCCCCTATAGAACTCGTGAGTTTAAATGCTTGCTCTTCATCTGGCGGATGTTAGAGAAGGTTGTGGAACCTTCAGATGGAACCTCATTGGAGGAAGCGGGTCATTGGGGTGGGCCTGAAGGTTACATGGCCCCGCCCAGCTTCCTGTTCACTTTTTGCTTCCTGAGGCCTGGTGACCTACCAGCCTCCCATTCCCGCTTTCATGGCTTCCCCCGCTGTCGAGGACTGTCTGCTTCCAAACTGCAAGTCAGAATAAACCCTTCCTTCCTAAGACTGCTTCTTGTCAAGTATTTGGTCACAGCAGTAACAAACGAAACTAATAAGCTCTACCGGCTAGCATCGCTTCTCAGTTTTGCTAACCCTCTCCCAGCAATGTTTTCTTCAAAAACCAGCTGATTATTATCAATTTCTTCTCTTCCTCACTTGGCCACACGCCAGCTGGGTTGTTTGTAGGTCACTGGGTCATTTAGAACACACCTAACGGTGGACTTGTGTTTTTCTCCACATTCAGGGTTTCTCATGAGAGGAAAAGTGAGAACAAAAATCATGAAGAGCTTCCAGAGAGCCACCACTCATCCCACGGTCAGGACAAGGAGGGAGTCTGGCTTCCTGGGAGCAGAACTGAAGAGGCAGAAGAAGACCCGGCTGCAGAGGAGGGACCTTTTCTCAGTAAAACAGAACTACAAAAAGATACGCAAGGTAGGAGAGCCCAGCCCTGCTGTACATACATACATTGTGGGCATAAAGGGGTTTACAAAACAGGACCCCAGATCTAGAAGCCAGACCCAGGACAAGGGCAAAACTAGTGTTTAAGACTAATCATATATAATATGTAGTATCTTATACTTTTTTTTTTTTCGAGACAGGGTTTCTCTGTATAGCCCTGGCTGTCCTGGAACTCACTCTGTAGACCAGGCTGGCCTCAAACTCAGAAATCTGCCTGCCTCTGCCTCCCAAGTGCTGGGATTAAAGGCGTGTGCCACCACGCCCGGCAGTACTTTTTAATGTTGTAGTAACAAGTCTACAGAGCCACTACCATCCATGATGAAACTTTTGGCTCAAAAGCTCTACTTTCCATATTACTTTTTTTTTTCATTGTTATCACAAAATACCTGACAATAACAACATGGGAAAGAAGGGGTTTGTTTTAATATATTTCTATTTTAAAAATATTAGTTCTTTGTGAATTTCATAATTTCTACCATATTAATCCGAACGCCTGTCTTGGGTGTTCATAAATCCTGTGCTTGCTGTCACAACCTCTCTGAGCTCAGATGTGAAACTGTCTCATTGTGTCTGGAAAACACTATTTCAACCTATTCATCCAAAGCCTACATCTCTCTGACAACCTTCCTGTTCCCTCTTTCATGGTGATCCTTGAACTGTGGGAGGAGGGGTGCAATATGGATGTCCAATTTAGGGATGAGTGCCCCAATTACTCTTATCCTGTGAGGTGACATGGTGACCAGTTATGAGACTTTGTGTTAACCACCATCTACAAAAAAAATAGGAAAGAAAAAAAGAAACTTTTCTAATGAGGGTTTATAGATGTAATAATCTATGGGTGTAGTGATAAGTCACTAGGAGATGGTTTTATATTATGCCCATTTAGTAGAATAATAGTAGTATGTTCTCTATCAGGGCCTATTACTTGTCTAGACACAGGTTCTTGGCTTGATAATGGTGCCCAAGTATGAATTTCATCTTATAGAATGAGACTTAAATCCAATCAGAAAGTGCCTGGTTCCTCCCATGATGTTCATACCATTATTGATCCAGTGGGCATGTCTTGTCAGGCCAGTTATTATAGTTCACAGGACTCATAGTTTGGTAAGACTGTTGGTTGTATATCTCCTCAGCAGGTGTGTATAGCACCTTTCAGATCTATAAAAGCCAGCCAATCGGGGTGAAGCTTCCTTATCTCTTGACCCTATCAATAACAATGCCGGGCATTTGTGGGTGCGGGCTTTAACTCTCATAATCTTAGACCAATATGGTATCAGTGAGCATGCCTTGACAGACTGTTTATATAGTTCCCAGAGGTCATAGCTGGTCAAGATTTTTCTTACTCAAAACAAATCCTCAGAAAGAGAATCTGACTGAAGTGTGCGGAGCTTGACCTTTGGAGATACTTGGCTTTGGCAAGGGGCCCACAATGCTTTGTCCCTTTGCTTTTTTTTTTTTTTTTTTTTTTTTTTTTGCATGTATAGAGTTGGGTTCCTCCATGCAGAATGGAACCCTCCAAATCCAGTGAGGTGAATCCCAGAAACATTCCCATATCGAGAATAGCTACTATCAAAGAGAGTCCTCTTCAAGCTTGAAGAACAAACCTGGCCGAGTGCCAAGAGTAGGTCCCTTAAGAGCCAGGGTAATGATGCTGTAACTGAGAGAGCTGAGACAGAGTCATGCCACAGCCCCTCCTTCCTTTTACTCTTGCAGAGTCTTTGTTATTTTAAATGGAGGAATTTTTTTATTCCTATATGTATTTATTTGTTGGACAATGGGTTTATATTTATTGGTTTATTCATTCATTTACAAGTTTATAGACACAGTCTCATGTATCGCAGTCTAGCCTTTTACTCACTATGTAATAGAGGATGTCCTCGAACTCCAGGTCCTCCTGCTTCCACCTCTGGAGTGACAGCTATGCACCACCAGATCAAGTTTATGTTGGGGAACAAACCTGAGGCTTTCTACATCCTAGGCAAGCACCCTAGCCACTGAAGCTACACCCGAGTTCTGGCAAATTCTCCTTTCTCCCTGCTTTTCTCCCTTGCTCTCAGCTTCACCTGTTATCTACCCACAGAATTGTTTTAGCACCAAAGGCAAGGCAGTTTCACCCTGGAGGTACCCACACTGCCTGAGCTGAGAGAGCTTCAGAGAGGCATGATGACTTTACATTTTTATGTCTTTCTTTAGCTAAAGGAGTCAAACTCTTTGCTAATGCATAACAGGTCTTCTATGCAGGCTTCAAAGATAGAGGGACAAACCAGGGGTTGATTCTGAGGCAGATAGCTCTCTGTGACCTCACTTACAATCTGAAAGACAAAAGGCCCTCCTGGTCATTGAACACGGAGCCATTAGCGCTGATGAGGTTGTCAGAATGCTTTTGCCAAATTCTCCCAGTGACCTCCAGGGGCCCAGCCACACAGAGAGCAGAATGGGTTACACTTTATGCAGACACCACAGGCTTTATGAAGATGTATAGTTTGGGTCCCCAGAAAAATCCGTGTTGCCGTGGCGTGGCGTTCCAGCCCATGAGAGCTAGGAACGCTTGACCTTGATTAGGAAGAGCTTAACAAATGGGTCTCCTGCAAAGCCTGCCTTCCTTCTTAGTCCTCAAGGAGAACTGGGTCGGGGGAGGCAAAGAAAAGATGACCTGCAGCAAAAGTGAAAGGAAAGGGGGCGGAGATCCTTTATCTTGGGATAAAAGCTTTGGCTTTAAAGCCAAGGAGGCAAGAAATCATCAATGCTTTGAAGGTGATGCTCGAATCAAGGGTTGTATCCATCTCCTATCAGTCACCTTCTAAGGACCTCCCAGGACCCCACAGCTTTTCTACTGCCATGTACATCCATATTGATTCTCTCCCAGCTTTCCTAGTGTATCTTTCTCTCCAATTCTGTTTAGGGACTGTCTTAGGGTTTTACTGCTGTGAACAGGCACCATGACCAAGGCAAGTCTTATAAAGACAACATTGAATTGGGGCTGTCTTACAGGTTCAGAGGTTCAGTCCATTATCATCAAGGCAAGAGAATGGAAGCATCCAGGAAAGCATGGTGTAGGCAGAACTGAGAGTTCTACACCTTCATCTGAAGGCTGCTAGTGGAAGACTGACGTCCAGGCAGCTAGGGGTCAGGGTCTTAAGCCCACACCCACAGTGACACACCTACTCCAACAGGACCTCCTAATAGGGCCACTCCCTGGGCCAAGCATATACAAACCACCACAGGAACCAAGTTCCCCCTAGCTTTCCTACCTCTACACTACACATCCTTTATGCAGTCAACACAGTGACAGGAACTTCAGACAGAGCTGTACATGGAAATCACATTCTGTCTTTCACTCAGCAAATACTTGCTGACCACCTACTGTGTGTCAGGCACTGCTCCAAGAACTGAAAACATTCTGGAGAATAAAACCAATTAAAAAATGGTCAGAGGCTTGAAGATAATGTATTATCCAGTCTCCAAGGCATCCTATCTTTGCAGAGAACAGTTCTGTTGGGGGGCGGGGGTGTTGAGCATCCTTCTCATCTGCAGGTGGTCCCATCTGGGCCAAGTAAATTTTCTCAGGCAGCTATTAGCTCTCAAGCTCTGAGCAAGGAATGTTTGGGAAATGTTTATCCTTGAGCCTGAGTTCAGAACCCACTCACCATACTTCTTTCAAGTCCGTCTGTGTGTTTGTTATTTACCTCCCACATCAAAGCAACTAGAATTTTCTAACATCTCAGGGTGCCCTCCCACTTCTGACCCAAAGTGTTCAGGAAATCACAGAGCAAGTTTCCAACAGATGCTTTTGCCAGAGCCAAGCAGGTTTCTGTGTCTGTCAACTTACTCTCACTTCATCTCCCAAGCCCGACATAGTGTGGAGGAGGAGGAGTGGGGGCTGGGCAGCCTTGCTGGTTTTTGAGCTAATGAGCTGCAGAAACAAGATCGGCTTCCATTGACTGACACGGAGATGTTAGTATTTCAAATGGAATTGTAGTGTGTGCATGGGCATGTATGTGTATGTATGTGTGTAAGAAAGACAGACAGAGAGACAGAGTCAGAGCCAGGAATGTTTGAAAAAGAAATCGGTTTGCTTGGGAATGTGTGGTTTCCACAGTAATTTTGGAATCTATGTGCAGACAAATGGCAGAGACACAGATTGAAGAGTCCCCAGTCCTCCTCCTCCAAAAGCTGTGTATTGGATGTGACTGATGCCACAAACCTTGCTTAGAATCTGCTTCTGCTTGAAAGTATCAAGGAAAACTTTGGAGACTGTAGATCAAAAAAGCAATGCTCCAATTTATCCAGACTCAGAGTAAGCTCCTCTTTCAGGCCAATATTGCATAACCACACATCCTGGTGGGACATGCCCACTTAGTCTGGGTTGTTTCGCAGAACATGACTGGTTTTTTGGGAAGGAATAGATCTCTGAAAAAAAAAAAGGAGGGCAGTGGATAGACCTGTAACTTTAATTTTTTTCAATGTCTTATTTTTAATAATGGTTCGTAAAGGCTTTCACCTCCCTTGTACACCACCACCCATCAGAGGTAGTGGAAAAGAAAGGATACAGGGGAAGTGGACCTGTAGTGGACCTGCAAAGGTTCTTTGGAGAAACTCCCATTTGTGTTGTTTGGAAATCGGCACTTCAGTTCACAGGGTAGCAGGCAGTGGCAGCTGGATCTACTCACAAACACTTTACAGATACACCAGCAGTCCAGTTTGGTAGAGTCAGGTTAGCAATAGTGGTGGCATGACCTAGCTAGCAGAGACAGTTAAGCCTCAGCCTGAGTCAACAGAAGGGACTAGGAGGGACACCAGGAGAAGTTCTTGGCTGTGCTTCTCTCAAGGAAGCAAAAATCAGCAAAGATGTGAGACAAGTGTTGTACAACTAACTGTACCAGTAAGCCAAGCTCTGTCTCCGTCACTCCCTGGAGACCTATTTTTACCCTCCAAACATCACGTGACCTTGCCTCAGCATAGGTTTTGCCTCAGCATGTGCATCCAATCAGCCCAAGTCCTTGGAAGCGGCAAGAAACTGCAGCACACCACCAGAAGTTTTTGGTGCGGTTTCTCTCTATGGCATCCCAACAAATGCAGCTCAACTACACAGTGTAAGGCAGACCAACACATGCGTGTTGTCAGCAAAGAATCCTTCATTACATGTCTTTTAGCAGAGCATCCTCTATCCTGTGTCTCCTTCAGCAAAACATTTCCTCACAAGTCGGCCTTTCACACCTGTGTCCACGTTAACAATACATTCCTTCACATGCTTGTCCCTGCAAAACACCATCCAAATAACTTTCCAAAGAACCCTTAAGTTTCCACTTCATAGACCCAGGAATAGTGAGTGATCCTCCACATGCATGCTTGTGTGCTGATGGGTAGTTTGCCTCTGATCTCAGGGACCTTGTCTTCTGTGATATAAAATGGAGTTTGCCATGTACCAGTTTCCCTCTGTCTCCTGCTCCCCTGAAATGTGAGGAGCACCAGCCATATACTCATGAAGCTAAGAACTCTGCCATGCCTTCCCCCGCTGTGGCGGACTGTACACTTCAAAGTGTGAGCCAAAATAAGTCCTTCTTCCCTCCAGTTCTATCAGGTTTGTCACAGGGCCAAGGAGCACAACGAATTCATGGAAGATATTGATAGAAGGTTTTTCCTTAAATCCAAACCCAAACCGACCTCTCAGAAGTTGCCATTACCAGTTCCATCATCTGTCTTTTAGAGCCAAATGGGTATGTCCCATAATACATGAGATTCTAGAACAACCCTATGTTCCCAACTAGGTCCACCCTTTGCAAAGACAGTTGTTCCCTCCTTTCATGTGGCTCTAAAGGACAGGGGAGTTTTGCTTTCCTTAGCCCCTTCACCATCCTCCACTCATGAACCACATTTTTCTCTGCTGCCTCCTGCAGCCAACCCTGGAGTTGGAACCAGAGAGTCTGCTAGGACTGGAATGGGGAGAACGCCTATCTCTTGGTTCCAACTCCCCTGTCTGTTGACCTAGGACGTAGCTTTGCTAGCAGATTGGCTCATTACTTCCCAAAGTCTTTATCATTTTCAGATTTCAGTGTTCAAAGACAGAAGGCAGCATGTTCTTGGGTGTGTTATGCCTCTGACAAGGCCATATTTATTAGGTTTGTTTGGTGACTTGTTACTTGGTTAAATTCCATTTGTGCCACACTTATGCCCCAACCCACACTACATCGATAATTCCCAAGAATCTGTACTGAGAAAGAGAGGTGTTTGGCTTTTTCTACATCTACATCCCTTGTCTACATCCATTACAGCTCTAGAGAGGGATCATTCAGCTATCATAATGTGTGAATTATTTGCTCTTTAGTGTTTTAAAAACTCCTTAAAAATAACATGTCATAAGCAGAACGAAGAAACCTATAAAGAAAACCTATGAACTTTTAGGGTTAACTTATAAGGATTTTTAACTACAGAATACCTTCATCTTTGCCCTGTAGTACCATAGTCATAGGAACATTGGATCATTTAGGTCATGTACCTAGAGATAGGCATCTTAGAATTCTACTGGTCATACCCTATTAAGTGAACACAATTAACAAGATATACAGAACAATATATACAAGGCTGGTTGGTGTCACCATGTTGCCATCAGAGACCCAAGGTTTCCACAGCTTCCTCCTCCTCCTCCTCCTTAGTCTCACCTCCACAAGATGGCTTCTCACCTCTAAGGTACAACACATATGCATTCCAAACAGGAAAGGGGCAGATGGGTCCTGGAAAATGAAACAATCTCATTCCAGCTGTGTACTAGAAAATGATCGTTTCCCATGATCCTCTCCCCCACACCATACTATCCTTGCTCTCTGGACAGAACTATGACACAGGGCCGTCCCCGCTGCAAAGCAGTGGAATGGCTTTATATGTAAAGCAGTCACTTCGTGACGAGATCAAGGATGATGGGAAACTGATGGTGGAGGTCAGGGCTGACCAGGTATTATTACCCCTGATTCATAAGGGAAAAATATTCTATTATGAAAGTCTAGAGACTTTTCCAAGTTCGCAGCTACAGACAACAGCACCTCTCAGCTTCCAAGGAGCCATCGTCTGCCGTTGTGTGGACACCAGTGGCCCTGTAGGAGGCATCATTTAGAGTCAACCATTGAAACACATCTACTCACAAATGCTGCCTGCCCTTCATCTCCCGGCACAGCCAGCATCCACAAAGAGAGCCCAGGTGGTAACCAAATCCTGGCTTTGCTACCTTGTGCGTGCGTGTGTGTGTGTGTGTGTGTGTGTGTGTGAACTCTGTGTTGTATTAGCAGCTCCTTCTTCTGATTTTCACAGTGCAGCAGAGTTTAGAATCAGCCTTGGTTTGTTCCAGTTTATATTTTCCAGAAAAAAAGAGGGTTGGTGCCAGTGAGCCTTTTTCTGTAAACTGATGGTGGAATGGTGGTTAATAGCACACTGTAGCAAATGAAGAGGCTTGACTCCCAGTCCCACGAGCTTCCAATGTGTGTTCCTGGCCAAGTCCCTTAACCTTTCTCTGTTATTATCTCTCCACCACTGGATCAGAGTCCTCTTGCCACAGAGCAAATGACCACACATCTGGTGGATTAAAACAACATCTGCTAATTATGTCTACTTTTATGGGTCAGGAAACTGGACAAAGCTTACTGACTCCTACCCTTGGCATCCCCTTGTGGCTCTGGATTCTTGGCAAGATCCATTTCTTTGCAGACTTAGAACTCACATTGGTTTGTCTCTTGAAAGCTTTGAACCCAAGATCATTTTGAAGGGACTCAGTGAATTAGGTGAGGCCTGCCAAGATACGCTCTTTGTTTGTTTGTTTTTATTTGGGGGGTATGAGTGGTTTGCTTGCGTGTAGGCATGTGTACCATATGTGTGGTTCCTGTTGAGACCAGAAAAGGGCATCAGATCTTCCGGAACTAGAATTACAGATGGCTCTTAGCCACTATGTGGGTTCTAGGAAACAGACTGGTGTCCCCTGGAAAGCAACAAGTCTCTTAGCCACTGAGCCATTTCTGCAACCCATAAGCTCCTTCTTGATCCCTTTAGAGTCACCTTATAAGGGTTTATAAACTAAAAAATTCCTTTATCTTTGCCTTATAGTGCCATAGTCATTGGAATGTTGGATCATCACATTCACCAGCCCAGGTCACATCCAAGGACATGGATCATCTAGGACATATATCATATGGGATTAGAATCCTAGGCATCTTAGAATTCTACCTGCCATACTCTATACAATAAAGATTCAGTTCTTACACGTGTCTTACACGGTCCTTCTGAATACTCAAGCCACAGGGAAGAGCCCTTTTGAGGAGCTGGGAGAGTCAAACAATATTAACATAACACTTGTTTTAAAAGAAATCACAAGCCAGGCATGGCGATGCATGTATGTCACCCAGTGCTTGGGAGGCAGATGAAAGAGGGTCAGATGTTCAAGCCGACCTTGATTACACAGAGAATCTGAGGCCAGCTTGAGTTACATGAGGCAGCTGTGAAAGTAACGCTAACAGAATCAAATTAAAATGTTTAGAAATTACAGTGTTTCTCTTGCATTAACAGCTTTTCCCTGATGCAGAAGTTGGCAAGAAGCCTTAAAGCTTTAATACAACTGAATGACTTTTAGATAGATAGGTGGATAGATAGATAGATGATAGATAGATAGATAGATAGATAGATAGATAGATAGATAGATAGATATTTTAAAACCCAGTGTGGTTTTTATTTCTTTTTTAAGCATATGGAAGCCATTGTCAGAAACAAAAGGTGCTTAAACCAGTCAAACACTGCAATCCATAAGGCGATCATTTCCACCCTTAACCCCACCCCACCCCCCACCCCACCCCCGATTTGGCTTCTAGCATGCAACACAGAGGAGCATCTATTTGGTCGCCAGAGTCTACACAGGTAAGTCCAGATTCTAACCGGGTGGTGTATGAGTCCCTGCTGCCCTAGTGGAAATCACCCAGAGGTTTGTCCAAAGCACTGCTCAGCAAAACTCAACCTCAGTGGGCATGGGGACACCTGCGCACTGGACTTTTTGAAAGCCTCCATGGGAGGCTCCTACACACTACCAGAGCCGGGAGCTGCTACTCTCCAGCCAGCGAAAATTTAGTACCCCTACTATGAACATGAAAACCCCTTTTAAAATAGCTCTAAAAGGTTCAGTCCATACAGGGCTTGCCGTGAGAGAACAAAAACCTAAGTCCAATCCCTCCGAGCCCAGATAAAGCTGCAGAAAGTGCTAGGTGTGAGTCTCAGCACTGGGGAGGTGCAGATGGGAAGATCTGGAAAACTTGTCCACCAACCAGCCTAATTGGCGAGCTTCAAGAAAATGAGAGAGCCTGTCTCAAAGGTACGGGAGAGCCAAAGGTGACACCCAGGGTTGTCCTGAGGCCTACACAGACATGGGCATGGTAGCGGAGACGGGTAAGTTAATATTTTTATAGAGCCTGCACATGGCAAGGCCGTTTCCTCAAAGGAACAAGAATAAAACCCAAAGATGTAGGGGTGCAGCTCAGTGTAGAGTATTTGCCAAGTACATGTCCTTTTCTTAAGAGGAAACAGAGTTGTTCAGCAGAAACCTATTTTTTACTTTAAAAGGCTCAGAGTTAAGTAGGAAATACTTCTCTTTCTGTGCTCAAAGAGAAGCATTTTCAGCATCAAGGGCATGGGATTAATTCTGAGGTTACAAACAAGTCTTCTTTCAAAATTTCCAGTTTTCTATGAGTATGTGTTATCTCCGGGTTTAATCACTTCCAGAGAATGCCTCCCTGCTTCTCCCCCTCCCCTCCCCCTCCCCCTCCCCCTCACCCCTAAAAACCATCACTAAAGAAAGAATTTTAAAAGTAGTCAAATGTCCTGGTTATCTCACAATAAATAAAGAGCAGCCTGGAGTCTCCCACTCCCCCGTTCCCTGTGCCTTTCCTCTTCCCCAGGGCCACCTCCATCCCAGCCTGGGAGGGGCTGCCCCTGATGCCTGCTGGATGAACAATCCCTGAGTCCAGCAATACTGGCTGCAAAGGCCAACAGTTAGTGGCTAAGGGGGTCTCAGCAAAGCCCCATGAGACTAGATTCCTCTTAAGATAATGCTGGAGTAGTGGAAGACATTTGAGATTGAAAGCCACGTGAGCTCTGGTGCCTGGGATCTAAAGGGGCAGTCCCTCCCAGTACACCACACACTGCTTCGAATTCTTGACAGGCATCCCAAGAGGCAGAGCATCCTGGAAGAAAAGTCCAGTTTCAGCTCAGACAGGCATCTTCACAGCCCTCCCCCCATGAACTTGTTTCCCAAACATTTATTGAGCCTCTGTTAAATTCCAGACACCCCATTAAACCATGGTAGCCCAGCCATCACCTGACTCCACTGATGAAAATGTTCAGAGCTGGAGAGATGTCTGTCAGTGAAGTGCTCACTGCACAAGCATGAGTTTGACCCCCAGCACCATGTAATAAATGTGGGCACACATCTGAAACCCCCAACACTAGGACAAGGAGAAAGATGGACGTTTGAAATCCATGGCCCAGTCTAGCCTAACAGGCAAGTTCCAGGCCAGTTCGAGATCCTGCCTAAAAATACAGGCAGACAGTACATGAGACACAGACAGCACCCAGGAGTGACCGCCATCCTCCACGTGTGTCAGCACAGATGTGCATGCTCAGAACACAAGCTCAAAGGAAAAAGGAAAAAAAAATGCTTCCCACATACCAGCACGGACCTCAGAATTAAATGTTTTAGCAGACTCTGAAAGACGATTCTGAGTCACATTTTATTATTAATTAATTTACTTTACATCCCTGTTGTAGCTTCCCCTCAGTCCACTCCTCTTAGACCCTCCTCTCACCTCACCCTCCACCATCTTCCCTTTCTCCTCAGAAAAGGCTGAGTCGTGGTTTTATATCTACCTTGGCTTCTAAGGGGAAATGTTCAGTGAGCTGACTTCTTTCTGTTTTTTTTTCTTATCAATTTATTTACTTATTCACTTTATATTTCAATATCAACCCCCTTCTTCCCAGTCTACCCTATGCCTCCTCCCCTCACTCCCCACTCCCCATCTCTTTTGTGAAAGAGGAGCTCTTTCTGCCCCCCCCCCATATCACCCCACCCTGGCACATCAAGTCACTGCAGGACAAGACTCATCCTCTCCCACTGAGGCCAGACAAGGCAGGCCAGTTAGGGGAATGGGATCCACAGGAAGGCAACAGACTCAGGGAAAGCCCCTGCTTCAGTTGTTGGGGACCCACATGAAGACCACGTTGCACAGCTGTTACAGATGTGCTGGGGGTTGGGGTAGGCCCAGCCCATGTTTGCTCTCTGGTTGGTGTTTCAGTCTCTGGTAGCCCTCAAAGGTCCAGGTTAGTTGATTCTGTTGGTCTTCTTGTGGAGTCTCGATCTTCTTCAGGCCCCTCAATCATCCCTCCGACTCCTCCACAAGACTCAAGTGAGCTCCATCTAATATTGGGCTGTGGGTCTCCGAATCTGTTTCCATCGGCTGTTGGGTGGAGCCTCTCTGAGGACAGTTTTGCTAGGCTCCTGTCTGCAAACATAACAGAGAATCATTAATAGTGTCGAGGATTGGTAATTGCTCATGGGATGGGTTTCAATTTCGGCTGGTCATCAGTTGGCCATTCCCTCCATCTCTGCTCCATCTTTTCCCCTGCACATTTTGTAGGCAGGATACATTTTAGGTCAAGGGTGTTTTTTGTTTTTGTTTTTTTTTTTTTTTTTTGGTTTTTTTTTTTTTTTTTTTTTTTTTTTTTTTTTTTGGATAAGTTGGTGTTCTTATTTCTTCACTGGAAGTCCTGCCTGGCCACTGGAGGTGGCCCGCCTAAGACTTCCTACCCCCTACTGCTAGGATTCTCTGCTAGAGTTACCCCCATAGACTCCCTGGAGCTTCCCCCCACCCCCACCCCTGTCCCAGGTCTCTGACACATCTTAGAGATGCTGCCCCTACTGGTTTCTGTTCTCTTTCCCACCCAGTTCCCTCCTCCATCCACCTCTGATATTTATTTTATTTCCCCTCTGAGAAAGATTCAAGCATCCTCCTGTGGATTCTCCTTGTTATTTGGCTTTTTGGGGGTCTGTGGAGTGTAGCATGGTTATCCTGTACTTTATGACTAATATCCACTTATCAGTGAGTACATGCCATGAACGTCCTTTTGTATGTGGGTTACCTCACTCAGGATAATATTTTCTAGTTCCATCCATTTGTCTGCAAAATGATCATGATGTCCTTGTTTTTAATAGCTGAGTATTACTCCATTGTTATAAATGAACCACATTTTCTTTATCCATTTTTCAGTTTAGGGACATCTGTATTGTTTCCAGTTTCTGGCTATTACAAATAAAGCTGCTATGAACAGAGTTGAGCAAGTGTCTTTGTGGGATGGTGGAGCATCTTTTGGATATATTCCCAAGAGTTGCATAGCTGGATCTTGAGGTAGAACTTTTCCCAGTTTTCTGAGAAACCACCAAATTGATTTCCAGAGTGGCTGTACAAGTTTGCACTCCCATCAGTTTTGATCTCAGTCATTCTGATGGGTGTAAGGTGTAAAGCAACTCTCTCAAAGTTGCTTTGATTTGCATTTCCCTGATGATTAATTACATTAAACATTTCTTTAAGTGCTTCTTGGCTATTAGATATTTCTCTGTTGAAAATTCCCTGTTTAGCTTTGTACCCCATCTTTTAATTGGATTATTTTTGGTGTTTTGTGTCTAACTTCTTCAGCTCTTTAGATATTTTAGGTATTAGCCCTCTGTCAGATGAAGATATTTTTCTCATCCTGTAGGCTGTCATTTTATCCTAATGACAGTGTCCTTTGCATTACAGAAGTTTTTCAGTTTCATGAGGTCCCACTTGTTAATTAAATTCAGGAGTTCCCATTTATTATTGATCTTAGTGCCTGAGCCCTGGGTGCTCTCTTCAGGAAGTTGTCTCCGATAGCAACGAGTTCAAGGTTAGGCTCACTGTCTGTTCTATGAGATTTAGTGTATCTGGTTTTACGTTGAGGTCTTTGATCCACTTGGACTTGAGTTTTATGCAGGATGATACATATGAATCTATTTGCATCCTTCTCCATGCAGTCACCCAGTTAGACCAGCGTTATTTGAAGATGCTCTCTCTTTCCCATTGTATTAAGTGTCCAAAGGTGTATGGGTTTATTTCTGCTT
This sequence comes from Mus musculus, assembly GCF_000001635.26. Lineage (NCBI taxonomy): Eukaryota > Metazoa > Chordata > Mammalia > Rodentia > Muridae > Mus > Mus musculus. The sequence continues at coordinate 109,800,375 of NC_000077.6, read as the reverse complement.
CTTGGGTTCTATACCATAGATCAACCTGTCTGTTTCTATACCAATACCATGCAGTTTTTATTACTATTGCTTTATAGTACAGCTTGACAACAGGGGTGGTGATATTTCCAAAAGTTCTTTTATTGTCCTGGATTATTTTAGCTACCAAGGTCCCCCCCCCTTTTTTTTCCATATGAAATTGAGAGTGTTCTTTCAAGGTCTATAAAGAACCTTGTGTTGGAATTTTGATGGGAATTTCATAGAATCTGTAGATTGCTTTTGGTAAGATAGCCATTTTTACTATGTTAATCCTACTGATCCATGAGCATGGAAGATCTTTCCATCTTCTGATATCTTCTTCAGTTTCTTTTTCCAGAGACTTGAAGTTCTTGTCATTCAGGTCTTTCACTTACTTGCTTAGAGTTACACCAAGGTATTTTATATTATTTGAGGTTATTTGTGAAGTGTGCTGTCCCCCTAACTTCTTACTCAACCTGTTTATCCTTTGTAAAATGGAGTGCTACTGATTTCTTTGAGTTAATTTTGTATTCAGCCACTTTGCTGAAGGTGTTTATTAGCGGTAGGAGTTCTCTGGTAGAATTTTGGGGGTCACTTGTGTATATTATCATATCATCCACAAATAGTGATACTTTAACTTCTTCCTTTCTAATTTGTATCTCCTTGCTCTCCTTTAGTTGTCTTATTGCTCCAACTAGAGGTGCAAGGACTATATTGAAAAGAAAGGAAGAAAGTGAACAGTCTTGTCTTGATCCTTAGTATGGTGGAGTTGATTTAAGTTTCTCTCCATTTAACTTGATGTTGGCCATTGGCTTGCTGTATATTGCCTTTATTGTGTTTAGGTATGTGCCTTGAATCCCTGGTCTCACCAAGACTTTTAACATGAAGGATTTTGTAAAAGGCTTTATAAGCATCTAAGGAGATGATTATAGGGTTTTTTTTTCCTTTCAATTTCTTTATACGATGGATTACATTGATGGATTTCCATATATTGAACCATTCTGGCATTCCTGGGATGGACCCTACTCGACCATGGTGAATGATATCATTGATATGTTCTTGCATTTGGCTTGTGAGTATTTTATTGAGTATTTTTGCATCATTTTTTATAAGGAAAATTGGTCTGAAATCCTCTTCATAGAATTTCATAGAGGCTTTGTAGTTTGCAATTTTCCTTACTTCTTTCTCTGTTTTTAATCCTTTGAGAAGTGCAAGGCTTCCACTCAGCCTGAAGGAGGTGTTGAGGAGGCACACAGCACACGGCAGCCCTGGCCCTGTACAACAGAAGCTACTTCTATAGAGGAAAAGGAAATGAATGAGCAGCAGGGTTGGCCCAACAGAGGAAACCTTCACAAAATGCCTAGGAGATGCAATGGTCTTAACTACCCACTAGTGCTCATGCATGAGAGGATAAATAGCCCCTCCTGCATCTTTGGGAGGTAGAATACACTAGGAAATTCTCACGAATCCATGAAAGCTGGCCAGCATGAGAAGAGGTGATTAAGGAATATGGCAATGAAATAATTTACTCTAGAAATTAGGGACCTTTATTAGGTTTTTAATATAAAGGAGCCTTGAGGCTAGAGAGACGACTCAGTAGATAAGATGTATGCTTCAAAAACTTGAGGACTTGAGTCTGGATTCCCAGCACTCAACGTAAAAAAGTCAGACACAGCAGCATGCATCTTTAATACCAGTTCGGGGATCAAACTTGTGTCATGATTATACAGCAAGCCCTTTTCTGACCGAGCCCAACCAGAGCTATTTATGTGTGCCAGTAGACATGCTCTATAGTTGGAAAAAATCATGCAGTCTACACATCCTAAAGTAGTTACCATCTGGCCTTTGAGGAGAAGGTTTGTCAACCTCTGCATTAAGATAGAGAATTTTCCATCCGTGCAGCAAAATGAAGGGTTTGCACAATTGACTCCTTAGCTGACCTGATTAAGCAACCACGCCTGAGCGCTGATAATATTCTCTACACAGTTAAATCCCCACAGTGAGGGTCAGCTCACATAGCTGCAGCAGAATGACTTCCTGAGAATACACACTCCCCACAAGACATCTCTGAGCATCACCTAGGAATTTCACAGCACCTTTATTAGACAGTTCTCTGTCTTATTCAGTTCTCCAAAGGAACACAACGTGTATTAAAAGGACGTGGTCCTTTTAGTCCAACGATGGCTGTCTCACAGTAGAGATGTTGAGAATACAGTAGCTGTTCAGTCCATGAGGCTGAATGTCTCAGCAGTTCCAAACAGGGCACTGAAGCCCTGGACAGTTGCTGGTCTTTGGTCAGAATCCTTAAAGAAGCTGGAGAGTTGACTAGGTGGTTAAGAGCACTGACTGCTCTTCAGAAGATCCTGAGTTCAAATCCCAGCAACCACATGGTGGCTCACAACCATCCGTAATGAGATCTGATGCCCTCTACTGGGCTGTCTGAAAACAGCTACAGTGTACCTATAGATAATAAATCTTTAAGAGTCCTAAAGAAATTCGTTCTAATGCCGGTGAAGGAATGTCCCCAGAACCAGCTAGATGAACTTGCCAGTGAGAGTGTGAGCAAGCAGAGAGAACACCCTTTCCTTCTACCACATCCATCTGGACTGCCTCCAGAGGGGGTCATCCACATTCAGGGTCAACCTTCCTGTTGGAAATCATCAGATCAAGAAAATCCCTCACCCGCCGTAGTGACAAGTGGCTTGTGATTTCAGTTAGTCAAGTTGTCGACAGATCAGCCTCCACTCATTGCCACCACAGCTTCCCAATCTTGGCTCTTGGTGCTCTCGAGAGTGTGTTGTGTTCTCTTGTCATACCCTGTGGTCACACACTGCAAAAGTAACCCTGTTCGTTGTAGCAAAGAAGCAGGCAGAAGATCCGGGAATCCTTTCTCTTCCTGCTACTTAGAAACAGGTTAGAGGTTGCCAAACCCTCTGGGTTCTATGAATCTACCTCTAATTCCCTTAGGAGCATGTGACAGCAAAGTCGTTGGACAAGGTCGTGAATTGTCCCCTCCAACAACAAAGAGCATCCGAATATACGACGCGAGCCCCTTTTCTTCTTACCCGTTGCAGGCTGAGAAGATGAGTCCTCACAGAAGGGTGAGTGGAGGGCATGGGGAGCCCTGGGTGGGGGTGGGGGATCAGAAGGACAGGATTCCCACCCAGACTCTGTCACCTGCCTGCCATTGTTTCCGATTAGACAGAGAAATGAAACCGCTGCAAGTGTGGAAATGTACTGTAAGCCTCACTTGGGGAATGGCCAAAAGAATACACTCTCCAGTGTGCATACATAGTTCTCTGAGGTTCCTGGAGGCATTTCCCACCCAGGAATCCTTCCGTTCTGCCTCCATGCCCTGAGTGTCTGCTGTGCATGTGTAGACTGCATAAGGTGGTCTTTTACCCCTTGATAGCCCAGAAGCCCTTTTGCCTTTCCCACCATTGATGGACTGTCTTTCCCACAGGTAGTAGGTTCCTTTCATTCTGTGGGAAACGTGTTCCACCAACACTTCAGAGTCATTCTGAATTTTTATCCCTACTATAGACATTTAAAAATCCAGAAAATCCAAATCAAATTGCTCACACGGGTGACAAATTTCTGTGGGGAACTTCCCACATGGTCTGCAAGCCATGTCGGTGGTGAACACCTAATTGGGGCAGGTTCTGTTAGTTTTAAAATAAAATCCCAATTGTTTGATTTTACCAAATGGAGACTCGGGAGTCAGATTGCTGGGGTGAAAGCCTACTACCTCAGAGAGGCAAAGCACCCAGCGAAACTTCCTCTTCAACCAGCATCGCAGAAGGACAAAGCTCCTTCACACTCCTTCTTAAATACCCTCCAAACTGAATGCCCCTCCCTTCTACTTCCTGTGCATCTCTCTATCTGTCCCCATGACTTACTTCCTCTCAGTCTCTATGGATTCTTCCTGTGTTCACTCCCTGTCAACTGGTGGTTTGCTCTGCCTCTTGACCTATGGTTGACTTTATTTAATCTGGTGAATGATGGTGATGAGGAGGAGGATGAAGGTGGTGGTGAGGAGGAGGATGAAGGTGGTGGTGATGAGGATGATGATGGTGGTGATGAGGATGATGGTGATGGTGAGGATGATGATGGTGATGCTAAATCTTATAAAGAAAGAGCACAGAAAATAGGGAGGAAACGGCAGAAATGGAGATGGAGGGAGATGGAAGGATCACTCATTTTTCACTGCAGAGAGAGCTCCACGGGAGGTCAGCTCTGGTCACAACCTGGTCTTGGTGCATCTGAGGTCTGTCGCCAACAAGCCATAGCTCTTCATGGTAAACCCTGAAATGGCCTTCCTTTGAAAGAGCAGCTACCCTGAAACTACATCTAGCCACTGACCTCTGACTGCAGAGGTGACAGGACCTAGAGAAGTCCCCTTCCACACTGCTGGGTCAGTTTTCCCATCTGGGAAGGGAAAGGCTTGATCCCTGAGATCTGATTGGCCTTGAATGATTGTCACTCCTCTGTCATCATCCCAGGGTGACTCTTTCACTCCCTATCTGGGGTCTTTTTGGTCAGTGCTGGAAGAAACAAAACCTGGTCTTGTTTCCTGATATGTGGGAGACAGGATGTGGTCTAACTCCCTCACTGGGACCAAGTTCCTGTGGTGGGCCTGGCTTCCCACACACTCATTCCACCACATGCCTAGTTAGAATGGGGGTGGAGGGGGGAACTCAGTTGTCAGCAGCCCAAAGCCATTAGCCACCAATCTCAGTTATTGGCCAGATTCCTGGCTTTGTAGACACAAACAAGAAGCAGTGGAGAGAGACGGTAATTTCTGGGACTCCTCCACTAAGAAGGAAGGCAAACGTTCCTGGGGAAAGTTTTCCTGGTGAGGCACTCATGAGCAGATCACGAGGTGGAACTCATTGTACAAGGACGATTTGTGTTGTTCAGGAAAAATTTGGGACCTGTTGACAGTCCAGAGGGGTCGAGTAAGGAGAGAGAAATGAGCCGAGGGTCCTATGGTCAGAAACTAGAAAAGTCAGGGAGGCAAAGCACAGTAGTTATCTTTCTAATTACTGTGAGAAAATGCCTGATACAAGCAATTTGCAGAGGGGAGACTGTTTTGGCTCAAAAGGATGGTCTACCGTGGGCAAGACAGCCTGGTGGTAAGAACAGGAAGCAACGGTGCTTCTTTGATATGTTGCTTTCTGTTCAGTCCAGGACCCCAACCTACAGAAAGGGTCACCCACATTTACGGTGGGTCTTTCTTCAAATGTCATCTAATCTAGAAAATGCCTCCTAGATAGGCGCGGGTTTGTTGCCGTGGTGATGCAGCTCCATAAGAGTGTGTGTGTGTGTGTGTGTGTGTGCATGGATGCGTGCGTGTTCACGCGCGCTGCTATCACCAACTTTTCACATGAATGCCAGTGATCCAAAGTCAGAGCAAACATTTACCTGACTGAGCCCAGTGTGTCGCTTTTCGTCTAAACTAAGCCACTCCAAAGCTTGGGGAAAAAAATAATAACCTTGGTCAGGAGTCCCCATGGAGCTGAGTGAAAAACCAAGGTCCCATAGTGAGTTAGCACCATTTGAGCTGAAACTCAGTCTGTGCTCTGGCTCTCAGCGCATGGCGCAGACTCCTGCTCAGTTAGGGTTTTACTGCTGTGAACAGGCACCATGACCAAGGCAACTCTTATAAGGACAACATTTAATTGGGGCTGGCTTATAGGTTCCCGAGACTCAGTCCACTATCATCAAGGAAGGAGCATGGCAGCCTCCAGGCAGGCACGGTGCAGGAGGAGCTGAGAGTTCTACATCTTCATCTGCAGGCCTCTAAAACTCAATTCCAGGCAGTTTAGGGCTAGGGTATTAAAGCCCAAGCCCACAGTAGCGCACCTACACCAACAAGACCCCACCTCCTAACAGTGCCACTCCCTATCCCAAGCATATACAAACCATCACAACTTCTCAGAGCAAGTGGAGGGCGTGGCTCTTTCCTCTGTCTCTCAAGATAGCAGAAGGCAAAAGTCAATGAAAGCCCATCTCATCGATGAGAGGCATGAGCGAGAGCTGCCTCCTGTAGAGTACAGCTTGTCTAACGAAGCACCCATGCAAACTGGTCCTTTGCAGGCACGTATGGCCCGTCTGCCCCAGCAGGGCCCTTTCCGGCACCTTATGGACATGAAGGCAGAGAAGAGGCTGGCGGGGTGGAAGGAACGCCGTAGCCGCTTTGGTGACATCAACGTGCACAAATGCTATCAGTTTGGGCAGGTCTTCTCTCCTTTCCAGGCTCTGGCCACCACAGTAAGTTTCAGATTAAGTCCTCGGGGGCCACCAGGGACAACCCTCGGGTCTTCATCCTTTTCAAGAGTGGATTAGTCAATTTTGGCCCCAAGAATGCCGAGTCGCAAAGGGTTAACGCTAACCCCTAACTCAGTATCTTAGATTGGCAAGCATCTATTCTCCGGACTCATTATCTACAGAGGAATATACTTCTGTTGCTTTCACTCACTGCCAGCTCACAGAAAAGGAGGGGGTAAAGTGCTGAGACTTGTCCTCCCATCTGCCACCATAAGTAGTCTCTCCTATCATATGGGACAGTGACGTGTGGGAGGAGTTCAGGGGATGGCTACAGCTGTGATGTTCAGAAATGAGGCAATTCCACAGGAAGAGCTATACTGGAAAGGAGAAGCAGTTGGTATACTTGCGGTCTGAAAATCTGAGTGTGCCTCAGCATTACTTGGACAGACTGTGTAAAAATGTAGACTCCTGGGGCTATGACAATGACTTAATGGGCTGTTCAAGCAATACGGGCCTGAGTTCAAATCCCCAAACATCTACATAAAAAAGCTGGACGTGGCTCCGTGCATACCTGCAATTGTAGCTCTATGGGTGACAAGGGGCAGACCTTGGAGGATCCCTGGGGCTTAGTGGATGTCGTCTAACTATGGGTTCAGTGAGAGACCTTGGCTCAAGAGAATAATACAAGGAATGATAGATCAGGACATCCACCACCCTCTTCTGGCTTCCATGTACCCATGAATGTGCACATATGTGCACACACACACACACACACACACACACACACACACAGTGTGGATCCCAAGCTTTTGTGATTCCAATTATGTGGTGGGTTTTTTGGCAGGCGGGAGCTTGGAATTGCCTTCCTGAATTATTCTGTATACTGCCTTTGTGCCTTATTACCCAGTCAACCACGTCCCAGCCTTGCTTCTGCGATGGCACCCACAGAAAATTACCCACTAGGAGGGTAACTAACAGGGTTAAACAACTAGAACCCTGAGCACAGAAGAGACAGCATGCCAACTGCAGCTAGTCACAGCCCTCCAACGTGTGCTGGATCCTGCTTGTAACACATCTGTACTAATGCTTACTGAACATCAGGATCAGCCAGGAAATCAGATATATTAATAATGTCTAAGCCTTCCTCGGAACAGTTAGATGAGAGGCTTGGGGTTGGATCCCAGACATCACATCTGCAGGTCTTCAAGCTCCGCACATGAAGTCACCAGCGCATCCTTAGCTTGCCAAGAGTGACTTTGACATTTGTCCCTGCAGTTTCCAACTTTTAGCACATGGAATCTTGAGTCTCAGAAGACTCCGAGGTCCTCATTCTAAAAGCGAATATCTCAGCTCCTTTGGACCGGAGCAAACCAGATGGTTTGTCGTATTAACCACATTCCCATGTGAAGTTGAATTTGAAAATTACCACTCTCTGACCTTTCTAGAAACTAGCCACATTTCATCTTCTGTCCACTGACCAATATTCTTCAGACACTGTGCTTCTGTCCAGGCCCAAACACGAGAACGGGATCCAAACCCCACCCCCAAGAAGCCTCTGTTCTTCCCGGAACCCCAGGAACAAACGCCGTGAACCAAAGTCATGCAGTCATGATACGTGGTTAATGAGAAGATGCATAAACTGATTACACAGAAGGAGCTAAGAGCCATTTATATCAGCATGTGGTGTTGCTGCAGAACAAACCCCTACAAATGGATGCCTCCTCTATGGGAAGAGACTATCTCCCATGTGCTAAGTTATTAACTCATGTCATGTTGCAGTAGTGACTTTTCTGTTAATGTGATAAAACAAGAAATGATGGCAGGCAGGAAGGGTTTATTCAGGCTTATGACTCCAGAGGGATGGAGTCCATGATGGTGGGGATCCTGCAGCATATGACAACAGGAAACCAGCTGGTGATGTATTTCTATGCACAGGAAGCAGAAGGGCAGAACAGGAAGTGGAGGGAGGCCACTTCCCCCCTCCCCCAGTACTTCCTCCAGCAAAGCTCTCCAAACAGCATCACTGGGGGGGGGGGGAGTTCTCATTCAAACTACCACCCAGGTTGTGCACTGAAGACTCTGCTAACACTTAATTCTCACGCACTCTGTCCAATTGTCACGTATCATGCACACTCTGTACACAGGGCCTAAAGCTAGAAAAACACCGCTGCTTGTCTTCATCTGTTAGCATTCCATAGGGAAGCCAGGGGTTGAGCCTGGGAAGGTGTAGCCAGGCACAGCTCCCTTTGGAGATATCAACAGGTATTCTCCACCTCCATGCCCCTTCTCACCACAAGTCTTCCCTGCTTCACAGGAGATGCGAAGGCTGGTGCTGCCCAGAGACTTGCCCATGAGTTCTCACAGGCGGAGAATAAACCCTTCATCCCTCGGTGACATGAACCTCCAGGATTCACCCCTGTCTCCAGAGCTGACATTGGGAAACGATGATGGCCATCATGAGAAGGACAAGCCAGTGAGCCACATTAAAAAGCCTTTATTCCCCCCAATAGTTAAAACAATGAAATATAACGACATGAAATGAAATTGCAAAACTTGTATGGTGGTCCCTCACTGCAAGATCTGACGTAAAAACTGAAAACGTCCAGGGATCCGAGACCGTTGAGCCAGCCTCACATATGACCACATTTATATGATCTAAGAAATGACCATATTATGCTCTGGCATGGGCTGAACCATTAGGAAGTGTAAGAGGCACAACCAGACACGTTCCTCAGAAGCCTGAAAAATTATTAGGATAAGGCTGCCACTCTGCACCAGAAGTCCAACATTGCTCACTCGCTACTCCTGGGATATTATATGAGCATCTTGGGTTTAGTTCCTCACAATGCGGCTGATCAGAGTGGGGGTTGGGGTGGGAGAGAGAGACAGATTGAGAGAAGAGAGGAGAAAGGAGAGAAAAAGAGGAGAGAGAGAGAGAGAGAGAGAGAGAGAGAGAGAGAGAGAGAGAGAGAGAGAGAGACTCCCAGCTCAAAGAAAATTCCTCCTTTGCTGGAATGGGGTGGCTCATCTCTAACTATAAAGGAAGCTAATAAAACTCATACTGGGAATGTCCTGGGAGACAGATGTAAAATCAGAAAAAAAAAGGAACACGGATGATGGGAATGCAATTAAGATCTGGGACATTTAGTGGTTTATAAATCAGATCATGACAAGGAGAAATGCCCAAGCTAAATGAAAACAACGCTTTATAATTTATAAGCGCAAAAGCTAACGCTGCTCTCCTAAATGAACTCTTCCACTCTAAGTAGCTTCCATTTTCCTTAAATGTTTAAAAGCAATATATGCTCATCACTTTTTAAAAAAAAAAAGGTTATTTTTAAAATTATGACCACGGATCTCAGTATCTGAAGACCATGCGCACCTGCATCTAAAACCTTCAGGTCAGTTATCAGGTTCCTTCCTTCACTCACAAGGCTAAAGCTGTGCTTGAGCCAAGGCCTGTTTGCCATGGTTTATACTGGGCTGTCTCGCAGACCCATTGCCCAACGTTTCTCTAAGGGTCTTCCGGTTCTGGGTCATCAGTTTCACATGCAGTAAACTGCTAGACCACACGGACACAAAACCAAATCTCTTAACTCAGAGGAGGTGAGAAATGGCTTGTTCTAGAACCCAGTATGAGTAACATAACCAAGATACGTAGATTCAGGCTAACCACAAACCCCATACTCCAATGGGTAACAATTTGGAAATCGTAAGTTAAGACCATCTCAGATACGCTTGTGGAGACATCACGTGGGCAGCCTAACTCAAAGTGGGGAGACTTCTGCTGTTGCTGGAATGGGGTGGCTCATCTCTAACTATAAAAGAAGCTAATAAAACTCATACTGGGAATGTCCTGAGAGACAGATGTAAAATCAGAAAAAGAAAGGAACACGGATGAGCCAGCAACATTCTCAGTCTCTTGGTTGGGGACAGCTTCTGCTCTAGGAATACGCTCCAGCAAGTTTAATTGGCCAGTCACAGGGCTGTTAGGTCAGAGAGGTGGACAAGGAATTGCTACTAAGGGGCTAAAGATTACCCAGAATAAATTATAACACAGGCTCTAGATCTGCCACATTGCAACAAATTGTAGTAGAATGTGTGGTTCTTGGAGGGGCCTCCAAGTCAGCACAGAACACACCCAGACACCAAATTCTCAGCACAAAGGAGATTCACTACCCTGAGGGACAAGTTGGGGGCCGCCTCTGGATGTGACAAAGACAGCAGCAGGTATTTCTGCGAGAGTGGTTCTTTTTTATTTTCTTCAATTTTGTTTAATGTTATTGTTAACTTTATTTATTTATTTATTTTTATTTATTCACTTTATATCCTAAACACTGCCCTCCTCCCAGTTACCATTTCCTACAATCCATCCCCCATTCCCCATCCCCCATTCCCCATCCCCCATCCTCTATCCCCTTCTCCTCTGAGCAGGTGGGAGCTCCCATAAGAATCCCCCCACCTTGGCACATAAAATCTCTGTGAGGCTAGACACATCTTTTCACTCTGAGGCCAGATAAGGAAGCCCAGCTAGAAGAACATATCCCATGTATAGACAACAACTTTTGGGATACCCCCCATTCCAGTTGTTTGGAACCCACATGAAGATCAAGCTGTACATCTGCTACCTATATGCAGGGAGGCCTAGGTCCAGCCTGTGTATGTTCCTTGGTTTGTGGTTCAGTCTCTGAGAGCCCCAAGGGTCCAGGGTATTCTGTTGGTCTTCCTGTGGAGTTCCTATCCCCTCCTGGGCCTACAATCCTTCCTCCAATTCTTCCATAAGAGTCCCTAAGCTCCATCCACTGTTTGGTAATGGGTTATGCCTCTGTCTGAGTCAGCTGCTGTGTGGAGCCTCTCAGAGGAGAGCCATGCTAGACTCCTGTCTGCAAATATAACAGAGTATCGTTAATAGTGTCAGAGATTGGTGCTTCCCCATGGGATGGGTCTCAAGGTGGGCCAGGAGTGAGTTTTAAGGAGAAAGGGGAAGTGTGTGCTAGGTTGAATTAGTAAGTCCTGATTAGACAGGTTAGCCAGTGTAGCCAAATGATGAATTTTGATTGCTGGGCCTTGATATTTTGATAGCTGGACCTTGGAGTTTTATTCAGGCATAAGAAAATGGACAGATACAGGACTAGACCTTGGTGGACAGCTTTAGTAGAAATGCAATCTAATGGTTAGCAAGGGAAGGGGGAAGGGCAAGATCTCCCAGCACCATGTTTTTTGTAGTGCTTGGACCATTCTGAGAACCCTTCAGGTCTTTCCAGGAACTTTTCTTGACAATCATCAGGTCCATCATTCAATCATCAGGGTCCTCTCCCACGTGATGGACGTTACAGAAGCCTCAAACCTCTGCTTGCATCTCATCACTGCGCCTGGAAGACTATTCCATCCTTGACCTCATTCAAACTTCTGAAGGCATTTCCTGAGTGTGTACCCTACTTGCTAGATCTGAGTCAGGCTCAGCGGAAAACAGTGAACATAGAAGCCCTGCTCGAAGGGAGTCCTGAGGATGCTCTCCCCATTGCCTCTGGTTGGTCCTCCTCATCTGCTCTGTGTACCTCACTTCCAGCTCTGCCCTACCTAGACCTCCTCACCAGGGCAACCACCACCAATGATATGACCTGAAAACAGTGTCTACCCTAGATCTCCATTGTAGGGACCGTGAGCATATCACCCCTGGGTATCGTCACACATGGCAGCAGGTGACTGTGCTTTGGCAATAATCTGAATGTCTCCAATGTTCCCGGCACTGTTCGGGGCACCCCGGGAGATGCAGCCTCTCCCCATCCACTCAACCTTAAACATAAAAGTTATAAGGACATGTGTATAAATGAGCTCCGTGGAGAAATAAGGGATTCTTCAGGGTCATATTGGGGAATGAAGAGCTTGTGAAGGCTGAGAGAGAAAAGAAGGCTTCCCTGAGGAAGCAGCAAAAATTGAGAGTAGCCACAACAAACGGGAGATCTATTATTATCCCTCCTCCTCCAAGGATCAGGGACCATAGCCGGGGGGGGGGGGATGGTGGGGGAGTGGGCCAGGGAAGAACCAGCTAAAACAGTTTGTTCTGGAAATGTCAGGACCACTGTGTTTTTGAGCTCACAGCAGCTGTAACTGCCTGAACATCCTAGCTTGAGGGAGAGGGGCTCACGAGACCCCAGACAACCCAGACCCAACTGAGTAGATATTGACAGCTGATGGCTCCTGAGGCACTGAGGTAGGTCATTTAATGGTACAGCCACTGGCAGGTCAACCACACTGGATGGCCCTATACTCGTGAGTATTTAGATGGCACAAAGTGGACTTAGTGGATTTTTTTTAAGAGGACCTAAAATTGGAAGAGTGTGAAAATGTAGGGATGGGCTCAGGAGGAGATCGGAGGGGCAGTGGGGATGAGTACTATTTAAGGACATCCTCTGCATATCTGGAATTCTCACGGTTAATAAAATGCATCTTAAAGGAGTTATGAGGGTAACCTGTATGTTATGTTTAATTTATAATGTTCAAATTCTACTGTAATACTGTGCCTTCTAGCTATGACAGGGAAGTTATACACTCATGATAACTCAACACCATGGCTGCCTGAACACAAGCTGCCATTCTAGTGTGGATAGGGGAAATATCCCAGGGCCCCAATCCTAGATGATGAGCTACAGACAGCTAAGAATTTCCAAAAGAGGCAAAATTAAGACTTCCCTAGCCTTGTAACATATACATGCAAGCAACACTGAGCAGATTCATTAAGATAAATTCATGTTTATTTGTTTATGTGTGTATGTAACAACAATAGTTTTAAAAGAGGAGCCTGTGATTTTTGAGATGGGTGCAGATATAGGTGAAGATGATGGGTGCAGATATGGATACAGATATGGGTGATGATATGGGTAAGAATATGGGTAAGGATGTGGGTGGAGAAGGGAAGAGGAGAGGAAAATGATGTAATTATATTATTAATATTTTAACTTAAAATACATACACACACACAAATCAAAAGAAAGATAAGTCATAGAAACACAATGAAGGGGGCCAATGTCGCTGGGAATTGGTGCAATGAGGAAATTAGCATCAGGATAAGGGCAGATGAGGTCAGAGGTCAAGGCAAAGACATCACACATGATTCACAAAGATGACAAGGGAAGGGCTGGTGAGATGGCTCAGTGGGTAAGAGCACCCGACTGTTCTTCCGAAGGTCCAGAGTTCAAATCCCAGCAACCACATGGTGGCTCACAGCCATCTGTAACAAGATCTGACGCCCTCTTCTGGAGTGTCTGAAGACAGCTACAGTGTACTTAAATATAATAAATAAATAAATCTTTTAAAAAAAAAAGATGACAAGGGAAGACTTTAAGCATTGGTAAACATGGTGGGCTTCCGTCTAATAACAGAGCAGTGCTAACTCAGCTATCTAATTTAAATGTCCATCAGCAAAGGAATGGATGGAGATAGTGTGGTGTTATATATATAACAGAATCATTTTTTTTTAGACATAAAGATAAAGGCTAGGACTATAGATGATTATGTGAATTAAGTCAGTCTCCAGAAGACTAATATCACATGTCCCCCATTTGTGTGTCCCAGACTTAACAGACCCACAAAATCATAATATGTAGAGGTGGCGTGAAAGCAGAAACAAGTCTGTGTGGGAAAGAAAGGGGACTAACGGGGAGAATGAGAAGGGTGAGGAGGACATGCTCAAAAGGACAATTAGATACTTGGAGGAAAACAGGCTTCTGTAACCCTTATGATAAAGTAAAGAATGACCCTAACACATCGTGTGGAACGGGAGAGTTTGGAGATGAGACATCGCTGTAAGGATGCCAATGCTGTGGACAGAAGACAAGATGTCAGACAGGTTTATGCTGACTGGCCCTACCTGATGCTGGAGTGGCTAGCCCAGTAGGACAGAAAGGATTTCTGAATTGCCTTCTGGCTTCTGGCTTAAGCAACCAGGTGAATGGATGGATAGATAGATAGATAGATAGATAGATAGATAGATAGATAGATAGATAGATAGATAGATAAAAATTTAAAATCAATAGGTTGCAAAACAATTTATGGCGGGCAATAGTGGTGCATGCCTTTAATCCCAGAACTTAGGGAGGCAGAGACAGGTGGATTTCAGAGTTCAAGGCCAGCCTGGTCTACAGAGTGAGTTCCAGGACAACCAGGGCTATACAGAGAAACCCTGTCTCGAAAAAAAAAAAAAAAAAAAAAAGGAGGTTGCAACTGGGTGGGTGATTGGGGGGTATTTCCTAGATTCCCAGCCCTACACCCCCAACACACACCACCACTGTAACTCTGCAAAACTGAATTCCAAGTTTCAACCACAGATCCAACAACTGATGTTTGATTCGATTGCACAGACAGAAGTTGTGGGAAGCCTATACTTTTACCACTTAAGTGGTATAGGGCTTTACAGGCAAGGCTTGCTCTTTTTATAACCAAGCCCAGCTCTCAGGCAGCCACATAATTTAGAAGCAAAACATCACAGAAAGAGAGGAAGCAGCAGCCTTGTTCACAGTTGGCCTTTGTTTTGATCTGTTCCTATTTCTTGCTGACTGGAGCTAAACGCCGCCATATGCTCGGAAAATACCCAGCGTTTGCATGTTTGAGAATTGTTTCTTTCTTCCCCCCACCCTCAGGTTGGTTTTATCTGGTTGAGTCCCACAGTCTTCAGCTGGTTATACTGTAGTCTGAACTTCATTAAAAAAAAGAAAAAGAATATATATATATAATTTGTAATTGAGGAATTGCTGTAAAAGCCGAAGACTGGCTGATCCAATAGCAAGGTTTAGGGAATTTTTCCAAAACAAGTTTTGTTGGTGTTTTTGTTCTTGTTCTTGTTTTTCCTGGCATGCCAGGAAAGTAAATGCATGCATCGACTCAAGGGGCCCAGCATCCTTTGAGCTTTGTTTTGGAAATATTCAAGATAAGGAAGGGAGGTATTGGTAACCAGGAGGACCCCTGCGCCAGGCCTGAGTATAATTCTGGCAGATTTTCTGCTTAGGTGGCGTTTTACTTGTTTCGATTGAAAGCAAAGCTCGATCTGCCCAGAGAGCTGAGGTAAGCGCTTCCACTATTGTCTTCAGATCTGCAGGACAACATCAGTGTGTTGATGAAAGGAAACCATGGACTTGGTACCCAAGCCTGTCTAATACGGAGCGTGAAGATAATGATCCCCATCTCACACTAAAAGTGTTGGTCTACAAAGTAAAGGTCCATGCTCTAAAGCCATGATCTTGCCTGGTGTCTCCTGTCCCAAACCATCATGTCCGTTCTGTTGTTTTCACCCTCCAATCTTCCCTACTTCTAATGGACACCTTGGATCATCCTCAATGCCCCTGCCTCTCTATGCCTGGAACCTGTTGCTTCTAATCAAATCTTTTATCTCCACATCCCTGACAGCATATCGGGTTTGGCTCATCACTCACTCTCTGCATTTAGAGTAGTCTGGTGATCATTCTCACTGGCCAGAGTTTCTGAATGACTCCCTCAATGGCCCCATATTTTACAGTGAGCCCAAATCCTTGGTGTACCATAAAGGGCCATTTTCACCAGCTCCAGCCTAACCTCTTCCTTATCTCTCTACTTTGACTCACTGGCTCATAGCCATCCACACTATACCCTTGGCTACCATGGACTCCCACAACTCCCAGATAGAATTAGTTATTCTCTGTTTTGTCCTCTTATTTATCATGATGACTTGAGGTTGTCTGTTGTCCCCTTTGAGGGCTCTGTTTTCTTAGACTGTGATGATCATGGATTATCCGCCATTGGATTCCTCCATCCCATTTCAGTTTCAGGTCTTCAAAGGCTTCTCATCAAGTGTTCTGATAATAAGTAGATGGGGAAATGATGCTCAGGCACCCAAACAACAAGTGTAGCTGTGCACTGTGGCATCTGCTGTCACCGGGGGTAGAAGAAGGTGTCAGGAAGAGCAAAAGGTGATTTGGAGGTGAGCAGTTCCATGACAGAGGGCAATTGGATGTTTGGAAGCTGCAGCAAACAAAACTGAATGTCAGCAGACTTCCCTGAAATTGGCAGGCATTTTCCTTAGGCAGCAATGTGTGATTTGTGTAATTGAGGCATTTCTGCCCATCTTGGAAATCACAGTCAGAAGATGGCACACTGCAGCCGTCTGGCAGGGAATCAGGGAGAGGGCTGTCCTGGGAAGACATCTCCAACCAGGCTGGCTAAATCACTTTTTTTCTTTAACGTGAATACAATGTATGTTCATTGACTATCTGGCCCTGTATTTTTCTTAAGTGGTAGATATTCTCATTCCTCTTAAGAAATACCAGATGTATTTAAGAAAGCAAACAATACACACTGCAATTACTAGAAGGAACAAGACTGTATAAAATCAGTTATATTTAAAAGATTGATGGCTGGATGCATGCATGCATGCATGGATGCATGGATGGATAGATAGATGTATGTATGGATGTATGGATGCATGGACCGATAGATGGAATGGATGAATGGATGCATGGATGCATGTGCATGGATGGATAGATGCAGGCATGCAGGTGCCACAGACTATCCCCTTTTGGGGTCTCCTATCTGCGTGGAGCAGGTCTCTGGTGGCAAGTGGGCAAAGGAGTCGATGAATGACAAAGACGACAAAGAGAGAACATGTTGACTTTGAGTGTAATGTGTCAAATCAAGCAACAAACATTTTATACAGAAGAGTAACAAGAAACCAGGCGAACACATCTGCTAAGTTACAGTGACACAATACAAAAGGAACATATACATCAAAAGATGGTGGGTACCAGGCTGTGTTTACCACTAAGAAGGGAGCAAGGTGTAATGCTAGTCTATTGTTAAACCCACCACCACGGGTTCTTAGTAAATGCCTGATTTATGCTGTTTCTTTGGGCCTAGTGAAGAAACCTGTCTCGGGGATTCCCTAACTTTTTCATGGTAAACTCACCTTGTTTGGGTGAGACTGGCTACTGTCCTAAGTAATCACTCTGCAGACTAGCCCTGAGCTATTCCGGGGCTCCTTTCTTCGTAATGCCTAATTAGTTTCACTGTCTCTGCAAGAAGTAAATTTGAATGTTACTGAATAGGTAAACTTCTCACTGAATTCCTACTGAATTCCAAGCTCCTCAGCTTCAAGGATTTTCTGGGACATTGGATCACTGGTGGAAGCTTACCTATGTCAGAATTCAATCTTTAAAGGCACTTATAATAAAACAATACTGAAAGAGAGCATACACCATACTAACTCGGAGATAGGGTATGAGTATACGGGTTATGAGAATGCCAAGGTTCCAGGATACTGTTTCCTTGAAACTCTTTGCCTCATGAGTGCTTCCAGGCCTCTTGGCCTGCTAAGCAGACTTCACTGGAGTGCCTGTAGCATGCAAGCATGTGTGTATGCATGCATGGAAGGTAAGTTGACATATTCAAGGAAAAGTACATTGCTCCCAATGCTTGATGCAAAAGGTAAACATATTTCTTGATTATTGATTAAAAATATAGAACAAAAGAAGTTGGGCCGGGGATATAGCTCAGTTAACAGAGTGTTTGCAGTACCTGTGTGAAGCCCTAAGTCTAATCCCCAGCAAAACTAGAACTAAGCATTGTGGCACACTCCTATGGAAGCAGGAGGATCAAAGAAATTTAACGTTACAATGTTATCTTTGGTTAAAAAGAAAAAACACACACAGAGAATTCAGATATGAAGTAGAAAGGCAGAGTAGAAGGATAAAAACACTACAAAATGAAAGAAAACCTTGAAACAGTAAAAACAAGCACACTGTGAGGCAGAAAATGCCATCTTAGGAGAAGAGGAAGGTGGTTCTAGTAACAATCCCAAAATGAATGAACACTTACCATTTTCCTATGCTGTTTCTGTTGTTCCTCTTGTGCACATGTACACACATACACAGTCATGCAATCTCTGCTAACAACTCAAAAATGGCATGTTAGAGAGGTGAGGCTGCGGAAGCTGACGTAACTCACTCCAGGTATATGAGCCAGTACATGTCAGAAACTGGATGGGAATCCAGGCTGTTGACATCTTTTTAACCCTGCACTGAAATGACTGGGTAAACAATGGGTTAACAAACACCTTGGTTTCTATGAAGCTGAGTTTCCCCATGATACTAGGTTTCTAAGTTTGAAGGTTAATATTGGCAATGTGACAGGCTCTAGAATCGCTTAGAAGACAAACATTTGACAGTTCTGTTAGGGAATTTCAGGACGGAGTTAATGTGGGTGGGAAGACTTGCCTTAAAATGTGGGTGCCACCCGTTTTGCAGTCTGTGGTCCTGAGCCAAATATAAAGAAGAAAGCAAGCTGAGCACTGGCATCCGTCTCTCTCCACTTCCTGACTGCAGATGCCATGTGACCAGCTGCCTCAAGATTCTGCTGGGATGGACTACATCATCAAACTGTGAGACAAAATGCCCCACCTTTATTTAAGCTATCTTTGGTCAAGTATCTTGTCACAGCAACAAGAAAAGCAATGACTACACAAGATGTTAGAAAGCTTATGCTTTTTCAGAGCTGGAAAGACAGTGCCTCAGCTGAGAACACTTGCTTTGTAATCTTAAGAACCAGAGTTATTTAGATCCTAGCACCCACATATCAAGCTAGGAACCCCCATGAAGACCTGTAAGCCCAGATTTAGGAAAGAGGGCAGTCAGGAGGATCAGGGATTTGCTGGCTTCCAGCCTAGACTTAAAACATGAGCCTTGGGTACAGGAAGAGACCCTCTCTCAAAAGGAATAGGTAGAGAGTAGAGCTGGAGAGATGGCTCAGTAGTTAGTAGTGCTTACTGTTCTGAGGAGCAGAAATTGGTCCCCAGCATCAAGATGTTGACTCACAACCATCTATAGCTCTAGTTCCAGGTAATCCAATACCCACCTTTGGCCTCCAAGTCTCCTGCACACACACACACACACACACACACACACACAAAGAAAGAAAGAAAGAAAGAAAGAAAGAAAGAAAGAAAGAAAGAAAGAAAGAAAGAAAGAAAGAAATTTTTAATTCTTATGCTTCTTCCCAAAGTTTCAACTTATGCCAAGCAATTCACAGATTATGCAAAGTGACCAGTCTAACTGACAAGGCTCAGTGGCCAATGTTCCTACCGTTGTTGATTTCTGATGTGAGAATTCAGTCTGTCTTACCTCAATGCAAACTCTCTCTTGACTCACTGGTGACTGTCCCATCCCCTGAGTTCACCAGCCCCAAACACCTTCTTTCCTGACTCCTCCCCTTCTTGCCAATCTCTAGCTGCTAGAAAGAGCTTCCCTGCCCGTACTCTACCTTCAAGAGAAACTTCTGCTCTCACAGTTTTCAACACATCCTGCAGGCCAGGGTGCATCTTGTATATCCTCTGCCTTCTCTCTAGAGATTCATGGAAGTAGCAAACTTAGCTATTATAAAACAAGCACTATCAGCTCCTGCCTCTGCTCCCAAGTCTGATCATGCACTCAGTGTTTTCTGTCCTAGTCAGCAGTGCCAATGCTAGTCTCTCAAGCCATATGCCCAGAGTGATGGCTCTCTTCCCTCCATTCTTTGTACTTGTTGATGCTGTTCTGTAGCCTGAATATTTCCCTTTTTCTCCATGTCTTTTGGAACCTATAGCCTCTGGTTTTGGCCTCCTAAAGTTTCTTCCCAAAACACAAGCCAGAGGAATGCTTGTGAACTCTAAATAGCACTATGTCACCCCTTGGGTCAAAGCCCACCACTGGGTTTCCATCATACTTAGAAAGCCATCAGGACTCTTCACACATGCTCTATACAGATCCCTATGACTGCATCCCCAAATCCTCCACCTCTTCCTTTCTGTATCCCCTACCATCCTACTTTCCCTCTCCATTCCTCACAATACTTCAGTTAGTAGTATTACACATACACACACACATCTACTTTGGAATGTTGATCTTGCTGTTCTCTAAGGTCCATGTACCTACTATTCCCTTAGTGTAGAACACTAGCCCCTTCTTTGGATGGAAGTATAGATGGGTAGTTGGAGTGAGTGAGTGAGGGACAGAGGGATGGATGATGAAGGAAGAAGAAGAAGGGATGAATGAAAGGAGGGAGGGAGAGAGGGAGGAAGGGATGGAAGAATGTCTGGATGGATGGATGGATGGATGGATGGATGGATGGATGGATGGATGGATGGGCAATGGACAACTGACTGTTCTCCAGACTTGCCATCTCTTCAAACTAAGGAGGCGTATTAGATGACTGTAAAGCTTCAACATTACAGTGCTTCATTCAACACAAATAACACAGTGAGTTAGGTCTGATTCAAAGATGGTATTATTTCAAGAAAAGATGCTGATGAGTGAAGGTGAGAATTTCTGGAACATTGCAGGGGCTGGTATTTTTTATCCTTAAATGATACCTTCATCGCCTGCATAAAAAAATGTTAGCCCTGATGGGAAGTACCCACCAGCCACTCCGATGAAAATAGAGATGAGATGAGTGAAGAGAGAATAGAAATAAGAGCCAGACAGGAAACCATGTTTATTTTTTACCTTAAGTTAACCAAACTCCCACACCCATGGCCATGTGTTTCCTCTGTTCTGTATTATAAGGTACAGCAAGAAAATAACTCTCCCTACGCCTTCTCTAAGAAGCTCTCTTACCTTTACTCTACTGGGTGAAAGATTATAGTGGAACTCAGCTAATGATGGCGGAAATGCCCCACACTCCTTCCTAGATACCTCAAGAGAGCCATCTCTAGCCGAGAAAAATGTAACTAGTATATTTAGCGCATCCAAAAATTTCGTTATGAATGTATGCAGTAGAGACAGGGCAGCCTTGCAGAAAAGGCCTGATGTTGCATTACTGAATCACTGGGTAGACCTGGTGCTGCTGAGAAATGTTCTGTAAGGAAATGATGTTGGAGAAGACACAAGAACCAGTCACAGGATGTGCTGGATATTCTTAACTTTTGCTCATGACGACTGGCAACCATCACCTCACCTGGTTATTTTGCTAATGATTCCTTCAGTGAACTTCCTTTACCCGATAGACTTCAAGAGAAACATGAATGTGTGCTCTAATTTAGACTTCTCTTTTAAATTCATCTGAATCACTGTTATTATGCCCAGGCTGCCTTAATGATGCACCTTGGTAGGCCAAAATGTCTCCAAGGCACAGACCCTTAATGAGAAACTCTGGGCAAGAGATATAATTTGACCAGTCTGCCATGAAGTGCAGCAGCCCAACCTGGCCTTGCTCCTACTTGCCCTGAACTTCCCACACTCTCTTGGGAGCTGTGATGTTTGGCTCTCTTCTGTTGTCTATGGCACAAGTCTCCTGATGGTCTTTCTCTCCAGATACACCTGCCCACTCTTGATGTAACTATAGCAGTAGAGTTTAACAATGACAGAAAGTTTAGGAAAATGCCCTATGTGTGTTCACATAGGAAAAAAGAAAAGAATGAAAAAAAGAAAAGAAGGAGGGAATGAAAGAGGAAGGAAGGAAGAGAGAGAGAGAGAGGAAGGGAGGGAGGGAGGAAGGAAGGAAGGAAGGAAGGAAGGAAGAAAGAAAGAAAGAAAGAAAGAAAGAAAGAAAGAAAGAAAGAAAGAAAGAAAGAAAGAGAGAAACATAGATAGATGGTGGATACATAGATAAATGATAGATAGATAGATAGATACATAGATAGATAGATAGATAGATAGATAGATAGATAGATAGATAGATAGATAGATAGGAGATAGATGCAGGAGGCCACCTGCATCTGGGTTAAAATAAAATCCATTAAGGTGCAGTAGATTTTTACCCACATGGAAGAGTCTTCATTCTGGTCTCATAAACACAGGATCCTGAAGTTCTAGACAACCCAGAAATCAAGTTACTACTGTTCTCAGTGGAACAAGTGAAGTGTGTAGGTATCACCAGAGGATGGAAGAGTGATCAGAACAAAGAATCTCAACCCCTGGAAACCAGGAGGTAGGTTTTATGGGGCGTCTCTGCCACCACCAAGACTAGCAGAGTGCTGATCCTCATAAAGCAAGAAGGAATTCAAGTTCAACACGGCTCAGCCAGTATTGGTTCAGACTTGGAGAATCCGACACCAGCTTAGTTCGTTTTAGGGATCTAAGTATAGCACGGTTTGGAGAAAGTCTCCTGGTGATGGTTAACTAGGTTCCATGTGTACCGTAAAGCTTAAGGCATGGACGTGACTGCTTCCATAAAGATGAGTTCTAGATTAACTAAGGGTGACATCTTAAGGGTCTGTAGGAGGATTTGGCATAGTCTTGGTCACACAGATAGGGAAAATGTCATCAGGCTCCGCTCTCATTTGTAAAGTCCATGTTCCCATAAAGACTGAGAAACAATGCTCACCATAAGGGTTTGGGAGAATGGCTTAGATAAATATAATGGTCTGGGGGAGCCAGATGAAGACCATACAGATAGTGCAGCAGTCACCAGGCTATTAACCCTATTCATTCATCCATCCATTCATACTCCTCCTAGGTGGAAATCAAGTTATACATCTCTGAAGATACAACCCTGTGTGTTTAACATCCCTGTTTTCCCTAGTGAACACGAGGACTTCGGTTCTACATAAATTTTTTTGACACAATATGGCAGTTTGTCACACAAACCCTTTGTAGATGTATGGACGGATCTTATTGTTCCAGGCAAAGTAAGAACCAGACCTTGACAGGTTGGAACCAAGACAGGAGTAGAGAGGAACCAGTGCTGGTTGACAGTAAATGGTAAAGACAGGGGTCCTGTTAGGTGACAAACGTGAGCAGCTTTTGTATCTCAGAAGCAACACTCAATTTTAATTTTGTTTTAAATAAGGACTCATGTAGCCCAGGGTGGCCTTGAATCTTTACTAAATAACTGAAGATGACCTTTGTCTTCGGATTCTTCTGCCTCCACTTCTTAGTGTTGGGATTAGGAACATCTGCCACCGTACTTAGATTGTCTGGTGTTAGGTATCGGACCCAGGGCTTCATTGCATGCTGGGCAAGCACTATACTAACTGAGCTGTATCTCCAGACCATAGTAGCAAATTAACTGTGTTCAAGACTCTGTGAATCTCTGGAGCCCACGGATATCTGGAGGTCTTGTCTTCTCGCCCAAGGGGAGTAAAGGAAATTTTAGTTTTGGTTTTTTATTTACCATCGCCATTTAAAGTCCCTAAGGCACTATGTTAAGTGGTAGACACAGGACAAAACCCCAGACCTTGGGACCTTCTTGTCCATGTTGGAACGCAAGTAAATAAGTATAGCCATGAGGCATGTGACACCATGTAGCAGAACACCAAAAGGAATCCATCATCTGCAACACGCAGGCAACCAGGCCAGAAAGAAGGGCACGCCTTGGGCTGAGACCTGAGAAGAAGGCAGGCAGGACTGAGGTAGGGAGGCTGTTGATTAACATAAGGAGGTGGGAGTTGCAAATGTTCGAGCTCCAGTCAGTGTTCTCTACAGAAAAACAGTCTGATGATACATTGTGGTTGTCACCATTTCGCTGTTTAAAACAGGTTCAAGGCATCCCACTAACAGCACCGGCCTCCCTTACAACTTGGAACAGTCTCTTTCCTCAGTCACAGCTTCCACAGTCATGGTTTACCTGAAACTCGCTAGAGTTTGTTGATGAGTTATTGATGCTCAACTGTAATAGGGGTCCACTTAGAGTCCACATTGACTCCTCAAACTTGGACTTAATTCTAAGGACCTTCCACAGGAGCACTGAGAGAGAGAGATGTTTGAGCCTGTATCCTTTGAGGCTCTGAGTTGAATGCAGCCTAGTTCCTTTGACAACTCCTCCTTGCCTCTGCACCATCACTAGCTTATGGGGCACCATCACCAAGAACTAGCCATCTCGCCTCACCTCTGCAAGGAAGATCCTGGAAACACTTGAGTGGGAAATGTATGTTACTGGTCAACGCGTCCTGCTGTGAAAACAGGAGAACTTTCCAGCATGGAACACCAGACTAGAAAGCCAGAAGGTGGTGGTAAGTGGAGGGAGAAGACAGGAGAAGTCTGTGTTCTAGTCTGAACTTTGCCACTAACAGCTGAGTCCCCTTGGGCTTAAAACTTTGTTGTTTTTTATACAAAGTACAAGGATAACTTTCAAGGCCTCTCTAGGTTTGGAGTTCATTTTTTAAAGGTGGTCTACATGGAGGGACATCAGTAGGAGTGGCGGGGGGCAAAAGTAATGGGGGGGATGGTAAATATGATCAAAATATATTATACTCATGTGTGACAATAAAATGAAACCCATTATTATGTATAATTTATATACACTAATAAAACTCTATGCAGGGGGGGAAAAAGGCAGTCTAAGCTCTGTCTAGTCTGTTTGTCTGGGGAATAACTGCACAGGAAGAAACTTGGCATTTCCAGAGACCATGGCAGCAGATTTATCCAGCCGTACACGAAGATGTCAGCCAGCCACACAGACAGGTATGGAAAGGAGTCCACGGGTTCATCACTGTCTCAACCAGCTGGTTTGCCTCCATGCTAGACCCAATGTGAGGTCTTTCCTCTCTGGGCTTCTTCTTAAGGTGGAAAGTCTAACCCCTTGAAAAGCTCTAACACCCAGCAAGTGAATAGCTGCAGCTTCAGAGCAGTGTTCCATTCCTTCTGACACATCACGATCATACCACCTTCCCCTTCATCTTCTTTTCTTCCAGATGAAAAAAATCTATCTTTGCCTCCTGAAACTCCAAATAGCATATATCCATAAGCTGCAGGATAAATCGGTGCAGTTAATCATCTATTTGTATGTTTCTGAAATAGGCTGGGATTCCCAGTGTGATGGGATTAGGAAGTGGGGGGGGGGGTCTTTGGGAAGTAATTAGTCTGAGAGAGTAGAGGCCTCATGAGTGGGTCTAGTGTCTGCAATGGTTGAATTTCATTGTCAACATGGTAGGATTGAGACTCATCACAGGAACACATTCTGAACATCTGTAAGAGTATTCCCAGAAGGGTTCAACAGAGCAGAAAAGACCTACTCTGAAAGTGGGTAGCATCATTCCCTGAGCTAGAGTCCCAGCTCAAGCAAGCTGAGCATCAGTTTCATATTTCTCTCTCTCTCTCTCTCTCTCTTTCTCTCTCTCTCTCTCTGTCCTTCCTGACTGCAGATGCCATGTGACCTGCTTCCTCATGCTAATGTTCTTCCTTCTCCACAATGACGGACTGTATCCCCTCCAACTGTGAGCCAAAAGAAACCCTTCTTTCCTTACAACGATCTTGTCAGATGTTTTGTTACAGTGACCAGACTCTAACCTTATCTCATACCTGTAGTCTCCAGGAGGATGAGAAATAAATTTTTGTTGTTCATAAAAGTACTGCCTGAATTAGTATTCTATTGCTGTGAAGAGACACCAAGATCAAGGCTACTCTTTTAGAAGGAAGCATTTAAATGGGGTTGGCTTACAGTTTTAGAGGTTTAGTCCATTGTCATCGTGGCAGGGAGCATGGCTGCACACGGGCAGACATGGTGCTGGAGAAGGAGCTGAGAGGTCTGCATTCAGATCCATATGCAGAAAGAGAGGGATTCTGGGCTTGGAATGGACTTTTTTAAAACCTCAGAGCCCATCCTCAGTGACACACTTCCTCCAATCAGGCCACACCTCCTAATCCTTTCAAATAGTGCCACTCCCTGAATACAAAGTATTCAAACCCGCGAACCTATGGAAGTCATCTCGTTCAAACCAACATAGGTACCTCATATCTGGTAGCTTGTTATAAGACCTGGAACAGCCAATTCTTCCTTCATCTACCCATTTCTCATTCTTGCCACTGTCTTGTTCAGCCGTTAAAATGTATGGTTAAATATTTGGTTTGTCAGGCTGCTTACCCAGGAATAACATCTCCTGGGTGTCATTTGTGACTTTCTCTTTTATCTCTGAACTACTAACCTGAGACTCAAACCAAAAGAAATGCAGAAGTTGAACTTGATCTTTAATTGTTGTCTCCTCAGGCCAGATGGCTCTGACATTATCTGGCAGATCACTGCTCTTATATTCTTTCTGGCCCCTGAATCTTGTCTAACACTGACTTCAGGAACAGAAATGTCACAAATATTAACGAGCAGAGCTAATTACGATGGCACATGCTTTTTCTATCCAAGGTCTTCTCTGCATTGGATTCAATATTTCTAGAATATCGAGGAGTCTGTCTCAATATTCCTTGCCAGAGTTGTCTTCTCAGAGTGGGTGGACCTGCCCGCCCTCACGCTCTTGACCTTTAATGTGGCCATCAGCTGACCACTGAAATCTTCCACTAATACCAGATAGTTCCCATGCTTCATGCTTTTCCTTCTAAACTGTCCAGATAAATGACTTTGCACTTGCCTGTTGTAAGGATGACTTGGGAAGATGTGAGTGGAGGAGGTCTGTGATTTACAATCCATTTCCACTATAAACCAGACAAAGGGTTACACGCAATCTATTTCTGTAATAATGGAAGCTAACCAAAAATGTATCTGTTTCTCTAACCACCTCCAGATCATAAGAAAGTAAGCCTCAGACTAAATCTGTTCTATGGCAGAGGTATTTACTCAACAGCCATTTTTTTTGACAAGCAAGCTCAAAACAACTGTAGACCCAAAAGAAGTCTTGTGGCGTTTGGTACCTTGCATATACAACTTTAAGCAAAGGTTTGGTCAAGACAGAGAGGACATTCCATAAACGAAGCCCAGTAAGTCTCCCTCAGCTTAAATAACCAGAAATGGTTCAAAGTCAGAGGTGGCCAAAGGCCACGTGGCCACCTGACCTCCGGTGTGTCTCTTCTTTGGCTGTTGTAGAAATTGAATGAGTGACTACAGAAAGTGGAAAACCTTGTTTGACAAGTGTCTGGTATATTACATGTTGAGGAAAAAAGTTTTCACTTTATAAAAAGATTTATTGGAAACACTTCAAAAACACTAGTTGGCAAAAGGGGGGGGGCTTTCTTTTTTTCTCTCTTTCTTTTTGAGCCTGTTTTTAGGATTATACTTATTTCAACAGAGTTCTTCCTGGTCTCCCTATAGCTTCCTTTACCCTCCTGGTGCCTTCCCTGTGCCCTAGATAGACATTTTCTCAGAACTAGCCAAGGCCTTCTCGGCTTCTTAAGAATAAATTCGGAAAAAAAAAAAGAATAAATTCGAAAGCTCTTCATGAGGCCTGGGGAGACGGTTAAAAGCATGCACTTTACAAGCATAAGAAACTGAGTTAGACTGTCCGACACCTGTGTTGGATGCTTTGTGTGCATGGCTTTGTGTGCCTGGAACCCCAGCATGGATGGGTAGAAACAGGCAGGTCCCGAGTGCTCAACGACCAGACACCCTAGCCAAAATGGAAAGCTTCCAGTTCCATTTCTCAAGACAAGAAGGCAGAAAATAATAGACAGAGACACTCAATGTCCTCTTCTGGCCTCTATATGCATGCACATTCACATGTATGTGTTATACACGTATACACACAGGCACATGCACAAATATAGAGTAACAACAACAACAAAGCAAACAGCCTTCCTATGGCCTAGTGAGCCCCCTTGGTTGACTGCCCATGTAATCCTCTGCCTTTTTCTCTCCTTTTCTGGATGCTACAGGTGCCCTGGCCTCCTTCCTCATTGCCTAAGCACAATCTGAACTTTCTTCTTGCCTCTGGCCCTTGCGCCAGCTGTCCCCACACTTCTTAGAATAGAAGCATGGCTTCCTTTCTCACTTCCTTCAGGTGTCTTCTCAAATGTCACCTGTTCAGAAAGGCTCCCAGGACACCGCATTGGAAGCAATGCCCAATCATTTCATCCCCTCACCCTGATTTGTCTTTCTTTATAGAACCTGCTCCCATATGATATTTTATAGCCCTATTAAATAATATAGGACTACCCCGCCTCTCCTGTGGATATTTTTACCTATTATCGCTGTCCTTATGAAAGTATGAGTCACAGAACGTACATTTTAATTACTGGCTTTGAGAGATTTTATTTCTAATTACATGTAGGCCTGTTTGACTATGTATCGATGTTTGCATGGAGGTACCTGTGCCTGCAAAGGCCAGCAGAAGGCACTGAATGCCCTGTAGCTAGAGTTATAGGTGGTTGTGAGCTCCATGGCATGGGGGCTGGGAACCAAATTTGGGTCTTCTGCAAACCAATATATTTGTACTTTACCTCTGCAGCCCCTCCTTTATGCTTGACCAAATGAATTAATGGTAAATAATTATATGATGTAAATAATAGCTATAATTAACTACAAAGTAACATACACCCTTGTTACTCCTGCTTCTCCTTCCATGTTGAGACCTGACAGTCTTCTTTACCCAGAAATCAGAGGGGCAATGATGTAATCATAACTGAGAGCTCAGGTCATGTGATTCAGAGTCCAGGGCCCATATGTTCTGAGCTAGGGGCAGGTGGACCCCAAAGGGGGTTGTTATAGGCAGCAGAATTAACAAATGGCAAGGTGTGTTTTCAGGATGGAATGAAAGTTGGACACAAACCACCAAGTTCTATTGCCAGATAGTTCAGGCAAGCAAGCAAAGGGTGAGCTCAAAGGTCCTTTTGTCTGCAGTGGAAGAGACTGGGTTAGACTCTTCAGGGTTCACCTGGCACAAACTGGATTCTGCAACCTTGTCCTCAGTGGGGAGTGTGCCAAGCATTTCAGTAGGAGTAGAAGTCGGAGGGCTATGCCAGGAGCTTTCACCCTCTGCCATGTGGGGATGGTCCTGCACCCACAGACACAGGACACTGTAGGAGGTATGTGAAAATGTGTAGGGGGGGCATCACAGGACACTGGCACTCTAAGACCAAGAGACTTGTCCGTCTGTCTGATGGCCATTTCTGCCATGAGTCTTTCCTAAGGGCTACAGTCACCATGCCAGGCAGTGGTCTGAGCAGGGGAATAGGGTGACAAGGACAGCTCTGAGACCACTCTGTTTCCCAGGTTAAGATTGGGACCAAATGTGAGACTGATACAGACCTCTGGAAGGCAGATGGTTTAGCCTTGGTGATGGACTTCGGGCTGGATGCTTAGGCAGACATGAAGGGGTCCAGTTTGTAGAACTTGACACTGGCTTAGAGATGGGAAGCAATGAAAGAGTTAACGGGGCCTCCAGGTAACGCTTGACCAGCTGGAATGACAGTGGTACCAATCTCTGATGAGGAGCTCTTGGATAAAGAATACATTCAGTAGTAAATGCTAAACTTGAGCTTCAGGAAACAGTGAGACAGCTGTACTGAATAGATCACGCCTGTGAGGTTAACTGTTTAGAAGCGGGGCCTCTGCAGATAAACTCAACACGGGATCATACTGAATTGCAGCGGTCTTACTATAATGGCTGGTATCTTTGTAAGGACAGGAAAATTTAGGTACTGACATCACAAAGGGAAGCTAGAGACAATTTGTGTTGTCACCAAGTAAAAGGAGCTACCAAGCCACATAAAGCCGGGGAAATTGAGGCTCCCCAGCACTGACTCTGGACTTGCCAGAAAAGGCCTTCGACATTCTAGAATCCCCTCGCGCCTTTTCAGAATGGAATTGCTGTGAATCGGCTAGGCTGAACTCAGTGGAGTTATTTGTATTAGCGAGTCCATGCAGATTTGATTCATTCTATTGCATCCTATAAAATGCAAATACGTAGGGGCTTTCCCCCTGAACTCTCCCAGTTACCTTAGAAGAAACTAAAAGAAAAATATACTCGTCTGAGTAACCCCCCTGAATTCTCATGATGATACTAAAATCCTCCGTCTGGTGCCCGAAAGTAATTATGCTCCAACGGATTGACAAGATCTTCATTTTCTAATTATAGAACAGATGTTTTCCGGAAGCGGTTACCCTGACACAGGTTGTAAAAATAATCTCAAAAAACTGATCTTTGATTTCGACAACAGCTGTGCGGGTCTGCCACAACAAACCCGTATTTAAATAGAAAAGCCTTGTCATTTCTCCGCATCCGAAGGTCCAAGCAGCTTTCCCGGGAGTCCTGACGGTCCAGGAATCAGGCTGACGTGGCCAGCTCTGTGAAGGCGGTTGGGCCTGAGGGACACCTCACTTTGTCAGGAGTTTCCTGGGCACAGGGCTTTTTGATCTCAGGATCTAGTTTCATCTCGAATGCTGTCTTCTCTATAAAGGTGCTGGTGACTTTTCTCTTCCACTATTTGATTGCCCCTTGATTCTGTTGAGCCCCCAGAATCCTAGGGACAGCATAATTTGTTCTTACAGTTTGAATGCATCCCTAAACGTTTGCATACTGGAAACGTGTGTGTGTGTGTGTGTGTGTGTGTGTGTGTGTGTGTGTGTGTGCACCTACATGAGAAAACCAAAAGTCAAACAGTAAATTGTTCCTAAGAACTTGTCCACCTTGTTTTTTGTTTGTTTTTTGTTTGTTTGTTTGTTTGGTTGGTTTTTGGGGGGGGGGGGTGTTTGGTTTTTTGTGTTTTGTTTGTTTGTTTGTTTGTTCTTTTGAGACAGGGTTTCTCTGTGTGGCCCCGACTGTCCTGGAACTCACTCTGTAGACCAGGCTGGCCTCGAACTCAGAAATCCGCCTGCCTCTGCCTCTCAAGTGCTGGGATTAAAGGCGTGTGCCACCACACCCGGCCCACCTTGTTTTTTGAAACAGTTTCTCACTGGGACCTGATGCTCACCAATTAGACTAGACTTGCTTCCCAGAAAGCCACAAGCTTCCTCCTGTCTTTGCCTCCCCAGGAACTGGGATTACAAGTGCGCTCCATCCTGGGAGCTGGGGATGGAATTCAGGTCCTGATGCTTGCAAGGCAAGCACTTACTGACTGAGCCATGTCTCCAACTAGAAGAAGGAGGAAGCAGAGGCCGAGGAAGGCGAGCCTGCCCATCCAAACTACAGAGCAAAGGGGATTCTGTCTGAGACCGTAGTGACACCAACAGGCTGTACAGAGAGCTTCAGGGTTGCAACTGTCATTGAGTGGTCAGCTGTGTTATGGTGGACTTGGCAGGGATGTGGCTGCTTTCAAGTCACCTCTGCCCCCATGTAAGTGAACGCTTACCCACACTCATGTTAGTAATCCCAGTAAAAACTCACTTATTCACCATGTTGAACTTTGGTGCTATTATGGGTTCCCCAGAGTATGTAGTGTGCTCTCTCTCTCTCTCTCTCTCTCTCTCTCTCTCTCTCTCTCTCTCTCTCTCTCTCTCTCTCTCCTGGGGGTGGGGGTTGAATCTCCCCAGGAAAAGTCTGTCACTCAATGGGAACACAGGGAACAAACACTCCAAACACTATCCATGTTCCTACAGTTGTAAGATTTTTCAAAGCAAGAAACTGGGTTCCCTGCATAAAATGTGTTATATACCTGTGGGACAGAGATGACAAGAACACAAGGATGGAGTCTCCTGGTGTCTTCAGTGACTTTTCGTGAAGAGGAAGAGATTGGAGCTAGCCTCTATGCTGTGTTTCTCCACGTGGAGGATACCTCAGGAAAGCCCTCAGCAGAGGCTAAGCAAGTGTGGGTAGATGCAGGTATCCAATTCTAGCAACAGAAAACCAAGTCGACCATCACGTTCATAACAACTCTTAGTGGCTTCTCTATACCTAAACCAAGCGAGGTGCCAGGGCTTACCAGAAGCTAGAGACTCTTCACAGCAGCCCTCAGCATCCGGGGCTAGCCAGAGCTTCTCTCCCCTGCACGTCCACTGATCATCCCTTGTCTTCTCCGTGCGGCGAAGTGAGTTCCCAGCCATACTCTACAAGAAACTCACTTCTTCACCTTGCGTCCCTGATAACCCACTATGCTGCAGGAACATATAGGGTGTCTGGCACACAAACTCTCTGAACACACAAGGCTACAGGCAAAATTGTTCTTACAGATAGATAGCTGTCACATTTCTCCCCTTCCCCGTTACTTTGTCTAATTAAAGAAAAAAAAAAAAAGCTTAACTCATTCTTACCCACTGTAAAGTAGTTTGATTTTTTTTTCTTACCTCCATTGTCCTTGGTTTTCTTCACTATCTGCTCTTCTAAAAAAAAAAAAGTCATCATAGTTTGTCACAAACACTACCTGGTCTTCCCTTTGCTCTCTCTAGTTTCATTCCAAAGTCATGGGGGCCTTAGGCACACTTTTCTCCACCAGACTCAGCGCCTGCACATAGTAACTCTTTGGATGGTACTGTTGCAGAGCACATAAAAATGTTTTAAGTTGCAATAATAGGAGTTATTCAAATGGCAGCTCGCAGTTACCACAGACAGAGCTTCCGGCACCTAGAACAAGAGATCGGTTTTCAGACTAATATTAACAACATGGAAATTATGAGGGATTTTTTTTTCTTTTCCAACAAAACAGGCCCAGATATTCACCAATAATTTGAACACGATTTACTGTGTGGTCAACCTACCAGTTTAGGAGTTACATCATGAATTGTGTTTTCTTCTCTTTATTGAAAATAAATTATTTTCTCAGACACTACATCCTGACCACAGTTTTCCCTCCCTCCAAGTCCTCCCAGCCCCCACCTCCACCTCCCCGCTCCTCCAGATTCACTTTTCCTCCATTTCATTTTTAACAGGTAGAGGGAGATTTAAAAAAAACACACACACACACTTTCAATCCTATAATGCATAATCTTAATCAAATGAAATGACTTCTGAAATTTTTCATCCACTGGAGACTGGGAGGCCTCAGGAGGAGTGGCCATGGCATGGTGAAGCCTTTCTTACTGGTGGGGGGGGGGGGGTGCTGTGAAAAGGGCCCTAGGCAATGCAAGGAATTTCATGGTAAGAAGGTTCCAAACAAGCAGCAGAACTAAACTGTGCAAACATTGGGGCAGTTAGCACCTAGTTCAGATTCTTAGAAGTTGGAAACGACCACTCATGCCTATAACCATAACCCCAGCACCTCAGGGGCAGGGATCCCAGGAGCCCACTGGCCAGCAAGGCTAGCCCAAACAGCTGAGCCTCAAGGTCCTGAGAGGGAAGGTAGAGAGAGAGAGAGACATTGAGCATTTCACAGGTGCACCCACCCACACCAATGGCCGTCACACACAGAATGAAGTAAATTAAGAAATAAGATGGCTTATTGACTCACTCTCTATGAATAGGTTAATATATTCATGAGGGAAGAGGCAAGGCCACCTCATTTCTTCCTGGAAGTCACACCTGCTCCTACTTCTTAATACTGTAACATTAGAGCCTGTGAAGATATCTCACACAGTGACATGAGTGTAATTCCCAGAACATTTAAAAAGCCAGGCGTTTACACTTGTAACCCTAGTGCTGAGGGAGCTGAGACAGGCAGGTTCCTGGAACTCACTGGTTAGCCTAACTGATCTAATCTAGTTGTTCCAGGACTAATTGTGGTGATTAATCTCAATTGTCTACTTGATGAGATCTAGAACCATCTGGGAAACTAGTCTCTGGGCATGCCTACAGGGCATTATTCTTATCATGTTCATTGTGGTGGGAAGACCCCCCACTATAGGCGGCACCATTCCCTAGACAGAGAGCCTGGACTATATAAAGAGGAGAGCTGAGTACAAGGATTCATGGCTCTCTGCTTTCCAATTGTAAATGCAACTTGACCAGTGTGCCTCAAGTTCCTCCTGGCTTGACTTTCTTGCCACAATGGACTGTACCTAGGAGTAGACACTAAAAGAAGCAGTTTCACAAGTTCCGTTTACTAGGATATTTTATCACAGCAGCAGAGAAATTACTAATACAGAGACCCTAGCTCGCACACACAAGGAAGGATGGCACCTGAGTAATGACACCTGAGGTTGCCCTCTGGCTTCCACACATAGGCACACTCATGTACCCACATACATATGAACATGCACACACACACACACACACACACATATAGAAAAAAAATCTCACAATTGATATCTGGAAATACCGAGGTTCAATGAACATCTTCCAAGAAAGATTCTAGGTTTTTGTGTCCCAGAACAAGAAATTGAACAACCACACGGATGACAGCAGAAGCAATGACAGTTTATTAAGAGAAGGAAGCAGGCGAGAGCAAAGGAAAAGTTTAGTTAAACAGTAATGTTGCACAAAGGATCTACAGAGAGTTGTGGGGTGGGGGGATAGGTCATATAAAGCAGACTTCAGGGCTCATTTCTTTGTATACGCTTTCCTACATGTGTTCTGTCACATGTAGTTCTCTATACAATGGCTTGTACCACATGTCTCCTTAGCATCTTAACTCTTCACCTTAGTGTTTTATACTGAGAGAGGTCACCTTCAGACACTATGGAGTGCTTCTGTGTCTGTGACATAGCCAGAAGTGTCCAACCTTCCTCTCTGCCAACAAGTTTCTTTCATATGGTAATTTTGAACCTTTGCCCACCGTTTTCCTAGACCTCTTCACCTTACTCTCTGCCTCATAATGTAAATTAAATTTCCATTTAATTCTTTTGTTTTGATATGGTTACCCCAACCATAGTAGCAGAGATAGATGCCTAGTTAGTTTTTTGTTGTTGTTGTTGGTTGGTTGGTTGGGGGTTTTTGTTCATTTGGTTTGGGGTTTTTGTTGGTTTCGTTTGAGTTTGGGTTTAAAGTCAAAGCCCAGAATTGCATTTGGTGGAAAAGGGATAGTTATTGGCTTCCAGAAATAAATTCTGGGCTGCTAGTCAAGAGACTCTGGGGCTGAGCATCTCATGATAGAGTGCTTACCTAGCATGCCCAAGGCCGAAGGTATTGTCCATAGCATGGCAGGGGCAGCGGAGGGGACTATTCTGGGTCCTACAAGATAGTCACTGAGTTGCTTGTCGCCTCTAGGAGTAGAAAAGCCTACCCCAAGAGTTACAAGAATCATAGAGAGTGTTATAGGGTAGCTATTTGCTTACTTGGACAATCTTGGTCTGCTTTATCAGTCTGAGGCTTGTCCTACCACCTCATAAGCCAATTCTGCTTTACATTTTAGTCAGAAGCCATATGTAGCTCAGGTTAACCTCAAGCTCCCTATATAGCTTGTGATAACCTTGAATTTCACATGCTCCTACCGCCACCACTGGGTGCTTGGGTAGCAGACAGGGTGTTTCTCAACCACCAAGCTTTCCTGAACCTGTGATCTTTCATAGGCTTTTACCCAACCCATCCACCCACCACAGTTTGCCACGTATGTTCAATTAACTAACCAGATTCATCCTAACTAGATGCCCAGTTTACATGGTACTACACTGCCCAAGGTAGTCCAGTCATTAGGTGGCTAGTTAAAACTTAGCAGCATCAAATTGGCCAGTTCCAAGAATATACAGTGCCAGCTCCAGAATGCCATTTGACAACTTACAGAGACCCCACCCTGCCACAGGGAGCCCTTCCTCTACGGTGGTTGCTCAGCCCCCCTCCTCTATCAAGAGACAGTGAACTCAGCTCGGACTCAAGAAACCAGCAGCATTTCCAAATTGAGCTTTTCTAGCCCAAAGTTCCAAACACATCCAGATTCCTTAAAATGCCATTTTACCAAATCCTTGACATCTGCCTATCATCAGAGGCTGGAAGGAGTTCCCAGAAAAGAGTTAGACTTTGGGGAAAGTAAACAAACATTTGCCCTGCTTGTACTTCAGACTTGATTCTGAAGTGTGAGTGGATGGATTGGGACCAGAGGTCCAGCATCCTCTGATTTCCCTATCATTCCTTATCCAGAGTCATGGACATCTTATAGCTACTGTATGTGGTGTGATCTCAGCCTCTGGCCCCAGATAATTGCTTAGAGGATGATTGGAGGTAGTCCAGTCATTAGATGGCTCAGTAAAATTAGCGGGTCAGTCAGAATTAGAGGTCAATGAGAATGGACAGCACCCCATGCCCTGGCACATCCTCCTAATGAGCTTCAAGTCCCATCTCTCACATCCCTGGTAACACACTAATTTAGCAAGTGAAAAGAGTAGTAAGTAATAAATTGGGGGGGGTTAATAACAATTGTTTCTTCTTAGGATTTAAAGTAATGTGCAAAAAAAAAAAAAAAAAAAAAAAAAGGAGAGACAATTACAATTGCCGCTCCCAATGATTTAAAATATGTGGAAGTGTAGCTGTCAATAAAACAAAGAGGAGAGAGGTTCAGAAAGCAGGATGCAGGACTTTGTTAAGGCCCATTAAGAGTAGAACATCCCCTGGGAAAGTATGGCTCCTTTTATAGGCTGTGTGTGTGTGTGTGTGTGTATGTGTGTGTGTGTACACGTGTG
This sequence comes from Mus musculus, assembly GCF_000001635.26. NCBI lineage: Eukaryota > Metazoa > Chordata > Mammalia > Rodentia > Muridae > Mus > Mus musculus. The sequence continues at coordinate 109,764,033 of NC_000077.6, read as the reverse complement.
TGCATGCACATATACATAAGGACCAGAAGGCAACCTTGAGTGTCTCTCTCAGTCACTTGAGAAAAAGTCACTTGTTAGCCTGGCACCCACCAATTTAGCTAAAATGGCTAAGCAGCAAGCCCTGGGATCCAGATGTCTCCAAACAAGCATAAGTGCCGATACCCAGCTTCATTATGTGTTTTCTGGGGATAAAACTTGAGTCCTCATGTTTGTACAAGTATCTTGCTGACTAGGCAATCTTTACAGTTTTTGTGCGTTTGATTGGTTTTTCCTTGTTTACTTTTTCTTCATTTCTTTATAATCTGATCTATTACATGACTTTTGGACAAACTGGTAGACTCGGAGAAGCCTGGAATGTATTAATGGACATTCCAGACCAACATGAAAATGCCACCAGATATTATCTGATACCTACAGTGGAGATGTCCCTGCTTTGTTGTAACCTACCTACTGGACATGTCTACAGTGTGTGTGTGTGTGTGTGTGTGTGTGTGTGTGTGTGTGTGTGTGATGGGCACCATGTTGTAGAGGGCAAAAATGGCCCCGTGCACACAGATAAAGCTAAACATGCAGCTTACCTCTTCAGTGGAATGAGGTGCACATCTGTTCTTCCTGGAATGCCAGGAATGATGGAGTCTTCCAACCCGGTGATTCTTTGCTTTCTGGTGAGACAGGCTCTGCCCCTATCTCCCACAATTTACTCATCCCAGACAATACCCTTTCCCCTTACACGATATCCCTTCCCCTTAAAACCTGGAGCATTCCTTTTAGCCAATAAAACCCATCCTCATGAGAGATGTCATTTGTACTTACAACAGCCTAAGTGACATCTGTGTTATCTTAGGGCCAGGTCAACACTGACTCCCACAAGCATACATTTACCCGAGTCATTCTCCGTAGACCCTTACCTAGAGTACTGTGTCTAAGCCAACAAGAAGTCTTCTTATGGAGGAAGCCATATGTACCTTGCTAAGAACTTCAATGTAAACACGTCTTAAGCTTTACCATACTCATGGGGCCAAGTTAATTGTCACCATAATACTGTTTCCAAAGTCATGCTGGGCTTAAAACCTTGGCTAAAGTTATCCCTGCCAGACTCTAGAGGTCCTGATCCATCACCAGTTACAATAAAATTAGGTTGATCCAAGTGTCATTCTTACCTCACCCTGGTAGCTTTTTCCCTGCCTGCTGTAAAACCTTCAGGGGAATCCCCACCCTGTATAGTTTTTACTTTTCAATTTTAAATACTTGTATTTGCTCTTTGAGGAGTTTGCACATGCATATAAGATATTCTAGTCACATCCAGTATCAGGACCTTCCTCCAGCTCTTCCTACTGCCATCCACCCCACTTCCCCTCAAACTTTGTCTTCTTTTGGGCTTTGTTGTTGCTCTTGATAACTTCCCGAGTCCAGTCAGTACTGCCTATATGTGCATGGATGTGGCCCAAACCACTGGGACATTAGCAACCTTCCAGCAGTCATGTCCCCAAAGAAGAGTGACTCTCCCATCCTCAGCAACCGGGAACTGTCAGTAGTTCTTATCAAGAATGGAGTCTAGGGCCCCTTCCCAATCATTTGAGAATCTTGACTGGCTTCATCTCTCGTAGGTCTTGTAACTATAGCTGCTGTAAACTGATGTGTGTAACAGTTCTGTCATGGCCAGAAGTCAACATTTCACAGCTCTCCTCCTCATCGGTCAGCTCTCATGTTCCCACCACTCTTCTTCAGTGGTCCCTGATGTTGGATGGAGGAAATTGATGCTGGATGAGAAGAGATTATTATAGATGTTCCATCACACCTAAGCATTCACAGTTAACTTGTGCTTGGCACTTTGACCAGTAATGATACTGTACATTAACCTCTACCCACTGCAAAAAGAAGTTTCTCTGGTCCAAGTTGGGATTAGCACAAATTATGGGTATAAACATAAGTATTTAGAAGACAGATGGACAGCGTGATCATTTAACATAACATCAACAGTAAGTTCCCCACAGTTTCCCCAGTTATGGGCTTTGGGCCAGGTTTACAGAATACCAGGTGTGAAATCCCTCCTGTACAGCAGGCTTCATATCCAAGCAGAAAGTGATTGGTTACTCCTATAACTGCCATACCACTATTGTACCATTGGGTGCATCTTTCCAGGCAGGTTGATACTCTAGCATGCATAGTGCGGGACTAGATAAGACCACTGAAGTCTTTTCTCTCCCAGGCAAACCTCATGGCACCTTACAGTGCTATGTAAGCTAGCCAACAGAGAGAGAAGTCTCTGTTCACCTGAGGTTTATTTCTCTATATATTGCATCAGAGTGAGTGGTGTCTTCAGCAATACAGCCTTACATTTAATTGTGGTGAGAAGTCAAGGGCAATATCAAAAGCCTGTGCCATTTTCGATGTCTGTGGGGACTCCATGACCAATAAGTCTTCAGGAGGTATCTTGTGCTTGACCCAGAGATTTTCATTTAGTAACCCATACCTTCTTGGAGTATCATTGTCCACCCTTGGAGGACATCTGTTCAAACTCCTTTTAAAAACATACACTACATTTTTTTAAAAGACTTGTTTATTTTTGTTCTGCGTGTATGTGTTTGCCTGCTTGTCTATGTGTGTATCCTGAGATGTCCTGGAGGCAGGCCAGCATGCAGCATCGGATCCTCTAGAACTGGAGTTTTAGGAAGTTGAAAGCTGCTTGATGTGGGTACAAGAAAGCCATCCAAAACCTCTGCAAGAGTGACAAGTGTTCTGACCACTTCTCGGCCAGCCCTATATTGGGTTTTCTAATTACTTTGCAAACTAGTGAGTTTCTGTAAGGCTTCTTCACACATCCTTAGTTTAGGTTAGCCCGCTCCTTCCTACTCTCCCTTCCCTAGCACCTGTATCTCATCTTTGCTTACACCTTTGACCGGGGGTACTTCCTCAGTTCTTCTGTGGTGCTTGTCTTCCTGCTGTCCCCTCTGACTACAGTGTATACTGACCACCTGTGTCTAAGAGGGCCTTGATTTGTGATCTCCTTTTGTTTGTTACTTTAAATGCTTCCTGAAACTGTTGCCATGTGGAACACAGTGTTCGGGTAACCTGCATTTGTGCCCATGGGCTATGGTCACTCGTGTTCAGCTCCAGAATAAACACTCTTACTCTCTTTGAGGGGAGCGCTGTTTCCACATTGACAGGCAATCATTGCCCTCTTCTACCCTTGACAGGGCTGCATATGATTCTGTAATAAGCCCTGCTTGTCTTCTAATCTACCTCCTGTGCATCTCCTTTGAGTTCTTTCTACAGAGATCACAGCCCTGGGAAGCTAAAGGAAGCCAGGGCAAGATCCCAGAAATGCAATCAAAACGCCTCCTCCAGGGACTTGGGAAAAAAAAAAAACCTCAGGCTCACTATTGACTGGAGCTATAAATGTTAACCCTATGGTGACATGATAAGTATCCTTTTTACACTTATCAAAGGTTGTGTGTGTGTGTGTGTGTGTGTGTGTGTGTGTGTGTGTGTGCGCGCGCGCGCGCGCGCGCTAAGCTTCACCTACTCTTGTCCTAACTCAATAGACAAAATGAATCCAGGAAGATTGAAACTGAACTATTTTATTATTTATGGCACTTTTCTCTCTCCACTTCCCACTCCCCTTTCCACCCTCCTTTCTTCCTTTCTCCTACCCTCTCTTTCTCTGATCTCTTTGCAAGCACACACATAAACAAAGGGTAGATGAACTCACAACATCCCGCTCCTCAGCACTTTCTGAGACAGCTGTAGGCTATCCTCAGCTTCCACTCTCCATCAGCTGTTTACAAGCAGAAAAAAAAAAAAATCTGACAGCTGAACAAAAGGCGGGGGCGGGGCAAAGAGATAGGCAAATCTCTCCATAAGCCAGCAGCTCAGTTAGGTGTCTAAGCCGATGCCAATCGAGTCATCGGGGTACAGTTTAGACATTTCAGCTTCTTCGTTATCTTTAGTCAACCATTATTCACTGAGCTTCCATCTTAAGAATCAGCTATTCGGAAGTAACCACTTACAGGGAGCTAGCTGATTGCCCAACCCCTACTGGACCGCAGTCCTTTTCCAAGCCATCACTTTCCTCACTGAGAAGTACATTATGGGATTGATATTCTGGTGGTATACTATTCTGGTGTAAATTTATGGAAAGATAAATTGTCTCAAAACCTCACTGTAATGTTGAACAAAATTTAGGATGCGTTCAATAGTTGAGAAGAGAGGCTTACAAGATTCCAGGTGATTGAACCATATTTGAACCCTAGCACAGCTGAAGGTCCATCATCTACTTATTTTTAAGATGTGTATGTTTCACATCTGAAACATACTGAGTCTGGAGCTAGATGAGAAGAAGCCCATAAGTGATCTTCATTCATGAATGCAAGGTAAGACAGACATGAGAGGGATTGCTGTTTGCCCAGCTGGTTTCCTGACTCGCTTTGCTGATTACAGTTAAGTGATTGGATGAACCTCAGAAGACACTTTGAACTTTGGACTTTTAACATTGTTCAGACTGCTATAGACTATGGGGACTTTGGAAGTTGGATTAAATGTACTTTTTCCATTATGCTATGACTCAATATGGCCCCCATAGACTCCTGTGTTTGAACAACCCTATGGGTTCCAGCGAATGGAATGTGATGGTTTGTATATTCTTGGCAAAGGAAAACTGGCACTATTAGGAGGTGTGACCTTGTTGAAGTAGGTGTGTCACTGTGGGAATGGTCTTTAATACCCTCGTCCTAGCTGCCTGGAAGCCTGTCTTCTCCTATTTGCGTTTGGAACAAGATGTAGAACTCTCAGCTCCTCCTGTACCATCCCTGCCTGGATGCTGCCAGGATCCTGCCTTGATGATAAGGGACTGAATCTCTGAACCTGTAATCCAGCCCCAATTCAATGTTGTCCTTGATAGAGTTGCCTTGGTCATCCTGTCTGTTCACATCAGTAAAACCCTGAGACAAGGTTGGAACACTTACCTTGGCAGTAACCAGCAGCTCTCTAATTGGACTTAAGGCCCAAACAACAAGTGGAAAAGCCTGCCTGGTACTGGAAACCTTGCCAACTGCCAAGGGCTAGTGAGGCCATGGTTCCTGGAAGAGAGCCCACAAATGCCACTCTACTAAACCAGTATGATCCCTAGCTGCATTCTAAATGTTTGTCCTTATACCCACAGGTAAATGCAGGTCTCACCCCTCTTCCAGGAAACTTCTCTTTGCAACAGACAGAGACCACTGCAGAAAACCACATCCGATCAAAATGAATTGTGAAACCCAGTCACAACTGATACATCTACAAAACAACTCCTACACTTAAGGCTCATGGATCATTGCAAAAGAAGGGATGGAAAGATTCAATCAGCCAGAAGACAAGACATTTGTCGTAAGATTGCATATATCTCTGTGTGTGTGTGTGTGTGTGTGAGAGAGAGAGAGAGAGAGAGAGAGAGAGAGAGAGAGAGAGAGAGAGAGAGGTCATATGATCTGAGAAGGGTGTGTGTGTTTCTCAACAACTAAAGAAAAAGAGGCTATAAATTTGAAAGAGATCAAGGATGGGGCACATGAGAGAGTTTGGAGAGACAAAAGGAAAGGAAGAAATTATATAATTATACTCTCAAAAATAAAATTATTTTTTAAAAAGAAGTCTATTATTTTATAAACTAGCTAAACCATGATTTTAAAGGGGTAAGCTTGATTGTAATGATTTTCCATTGATGCTTAAGGCTGCTCCCAGAAGTCAAGTCTTTCTAAGAAAAATCCCAGCGCCAGGTACAGGATGCCTCCCTACAAGATTTTGGTATGTACCATATCCCTCAGAGGCTTCCTTAACAACATAAACTACTGTCATCACTCTTGGATCCCAAATGGGACTAAACAGTAAGACCATTGCTGAAGACACTACACACTCTGGATATAGAGCCCAAAGGAAGCAAGTAGGAACTGAACTTCAAGTCTCTTCCATGATGGTTAGCGCTCACAGTTCCAGGAGATACCACGAAGGCTGTTGAAGGAGATAAGCCACCAAGCATGACACCCAACTATAGAGTCTGGATGCTACAACACTTCACTGCTTGCTGAGCGGTGCCCACTGGTACAGTCATAGCATAAAAAATGTCTCCAGGTATCTAACCACTTCCAGTTTGTGTCTTTCAAATGGGACAGACAATCCACATCTGACGTAAATACTAACAACTCTAAACAGTTATCATAGTTATCAGAGCTTCTTCCCACCAGATATCTAGCCCAAACCATTGGTATTTGTTCTCTGGCAGTGATAGAGACCACCTATCTGAGAGCAAGAGGTTGTCTCTTCTCAGGCAACGTGTCCCAGCTTAGTTATGGCTACCATCTTCCTTTGTCATCATAGGGTCTCTCTTCTGAGTGTATGCTCTTGTACCTTCTCCTTAAAAGATAATTTTTAGGTTAAAAGCTCACCCTAATGACTACATGCAGCCATACTTACTGCCAACTGGCCTAACTCCCATTGGAGCCAGGCTCTCAGATATTGAGAGTTTCAGCCTGAACAAGTGAACCAGGGGACACAAGGCAGCCCATAATAGTCATAAATGTTCTAACCACTCAATGTGTACTTTTTTTAAAAACATATTCATTGACCCCTCTTTGTCTCCTTGACTTTGCAGGTAGGGATGGGTTTTTATTGTCCTGTCTTTTCTCTATTAATATGAAGCTACACACATCAATCTTTAAGTGTTGTATATATACTTGTGAATTATCAAAGCACAATCCAAGTGAGGCATTGATCCTCTTTCTAGGAACAGTGAAGACCTAAAAACACCTTAACTCCATTTATCCTCATGTTTTTCTTGGCCTATGTTTCAGTTCAAAATACAGTTTGCTACTATTAGTTATGTGACCAATACTAATTTCTATTTATTTGCATGTTATACCAAGAAACAAAATTGTCTATTTCTTATCTTTTATATGCTATCCTTATATAGTATACACGAAAGGGGATGTTAATCTTCTGGTAAGGTAAATAGAGGCAGGACTGAAATTCTAAACTCTAAAGTTCTGAGGGAAGAGACCAGGGAAATCAGAAAGTTATACCCCATAATGTATGAATTCTGTCACATAAGGTGACACTGTTTAGCTTCTGTGGAGTTTATTTTGTTGTGTTGGTGGAGGAAAAGGTAAAGGAACATATCAAGTGTGAAGAAGAGTCTGTAGATGGGAAGAAGGCTCCTGGAGGACATCCAAAGACCTAAGAGGGTTAGGCAGGAAACGTAACCCCTGACTTCAGTTAGAATTCGGGAGTTGGTAAAGGTTTGTCATTCCCAACCTTAAATTGCTGGATTAAAGGGAGACCATAAAATAAGAGCAGAGGCCCAGAAACCATGCTGGTGACTGCACAGTGAGGGCTCTACATATTTATGAATTCTCCCACAGTAAGTGTTCGCTAAGGCCACTGTAAATACTGTCATCCTGTTGGAGGGCTTGTGAAAACCTGTCGAGAGCTTTGTAACCTGTGAATATTCAGCCTCAATTAATGCAAATAAGCTCCATGCTCAGGGTAAGATGTCCTCTCCTTTGCCAGCTCTACAACTTGTGTCTCGTGAGTGACATGATTCTGGGAGTGATATGGACAGGTACAACCTAACCCACAGTTCCTACAAGATGTGAAGACACCTTGCAGAAGGCTAGTCTTTGAGTCTGACATATTAAAATTAGGCTGTTGAGTTTGCTAAATTGGCACACTCAAAGGTACATTGAAGCCATACTTCTTGTGGCAAAGAATCTGGAGAATTCTTACCCAGAGTTCGGGCTGTCTGCAGACCGGAAGTTCAGTTAAATGGAAGCGTTTGGTTTTCTTGGGTCTTTTCCTTTATCACAAATGAGAATGAGACAGCATCGTTGGACACACTTCAAGTGATGAAGCTTTCAAAATATCAACTTTATTATTAGAAGATAATATTTATATCTATGCTGGGTTGGCCAAGGGAGGCATGCTCATTGCACTCAGATCTCATTCCGACATGGCAACAGTCTGCCAGCTGCTCCTGTGATTGCCATATGAAAACTTGGCAAGGTTGAATAGCTTGTAGTCAACTACACAGGAAGTGCTAGGGTCAATAAGCAAACCTACCTTCTGGCTCCAACACTTATGTCTTTGACCATGACACAGTAACACACACTGAAATGAGCTGTCCCATCTCACTAACTAAATTAATTAACCCTAGTTTTCCTTCTTCTCACTATTAACGCACCACGGGTGAACAGATGAAGAAAAGCCATTTTCAAAACTCTGATCCAACCATGTTCTCAGATGTGTTGCCTTATCCCCGCCCCTTCCAGCATGGGAGCCCTCTGGACTTCTTTGCAATAGGCTGAGCCAACCTGCAAAGAGGACAACTATGAGGAATTTCTCCTAAGAGAATGACAGTACTATTTAAATGGGAATGGAGTCAAAGGCTGGTGGTATAGCTCAATGGGAAAGCATTTGCCTAAACTCACACGGAGTAGAAGGAGGTTGAACAACGGCTTGAGTCCACACAAGTTGGGTGATAGTTGTCTCACACTGACTCATACATAAAAGTGATAGATTTCACATACTGACCTTCTGGTTCCTACTTTCAGTGTTGTTATGGCATCCATAAACACATGTGTGTTTGTGTGTGTGTGTGTGTTTGCATTGCACACTTGTATGAATAAGTGTAAAGGCCAGAAGTCAATATCATGTGTCTTCCTCAAATCTCTGCCTATCTTATATCTTGAAACAGGGTGTCTCATTGAATCCAGAGGTCACAGATTCAAGCCAGCACAGAAACACCCCAAGGCCTTCTAAATATCTAGCTCCCCTCTCTCTCCCTACAGCACTGGGATGGCACATGCCACTACATCGGGATTTTAACCTGGGTTCTGAGGATCAAAAGGCAGATCTTCCTGAGTGTGTGACAAGCACTTTACTGACAAAGCCATCTCTCCAGTCCCCACGTCCACTTTGATAGCCATGTCTCTTAGTTCATCATAGAGTAGCAGAGCACAGGTAAAGAAGAAAGCAGAGAATATATTCTTTTCCTGACTCTTATATCTTCAAAGCTAATGATGTCAGAGACCAGGAAAGAGTTAACATCTTCAATAATGTATTACCTGGAAAACACCTTTAATAAGAAAGAGTAAGACCATGAAGGAGTTATAGCAAGAGGAACAAGGAAGTCTGTGGTGTCATGTTTAGGCTAACCAGGGAAGATCAAATGGGAGGGGCAGATGTCTTATCCCACACCCATAAACAGGATTATGTTCCTAAAACTTAAAAAGAATCCGAGCACCGGAAGAAACTTCATATTATCTGAGATTAAGCTTTTCCACCTTCATTAAACAGGAGTTAGACTGAATTTCAAAATGTCAGAAGTTGTTTTTCTTGTACACTTAAGCTCTTGGGCTAAGTGAGATTCACTCGTGTGACAATGCCCACCATTGAATGCAGAGCGACAGGGCTCCAGACTAAGACAGGATAGAAAGGAAGAGGTTAGAAACAACAAGCCAAGGGGACAGACAGGCCATGTCCCAATGCCAAGTGAGCTCAGATGAAAGAGCAGTTTGTCTCTTTACAGACAGCAGGGACGTCAACAATTTCGAAAGACTTCTGAAGGAAAGGCCCAAGATGTTCCACAATGTTCAAAGGCGATTTACAGCCACAGGCACAGCCCTAAAGCCAGCTTCTCTCCAAGTGTTTGGGGGTTTGTTTCCCTGAAAAGTAAGGCCATGGTTGTGCGCCCCAGGAACTGGATGCTGTGGTTCATTTTGCTCTTAGCCAAAAAATAAAAGAAGAAGGGAGAGCTCCAAGGTTGGGTCCACACCGAGTCCCCTTTGAATGCCAAGTGTCTTGTTTCTTTGCTACAAGTTGGAGCCCAGCCTCATGCACACAGGCACTCAATGGATGCCTTGGAGACGGGGCAAGGGGAGGAAGCATAAGAGAGGTGCATCCTGCATTCATAAAAGGCTCTTGACCTTTCTTTCCAAAACCAAGGCTCAGCAGAAAGAGCAGTGCCTGGGCTCTTGTTAAAAATGCTGTGTTTAGGGGCCTGCCCTAGTTTGGTTTCTATGGCTGTCGTAAAATTACTCTGGCTAAAAAACAATTTGAAAGGAAAATGGCTGCATTTAGCTCACAATTCCAGGTTACAGTCTATCAGTGTAGGGAACCTACAAGGGTGAGAGCTTGAGGCAGCTGGTCGCATCACATCCACAGACAAGAACAGAGAGAACTAACTGCATGTATGCAGGCTACTTGTGCTCAGCTCAATTTCCCCTACTCATTTGTTTCATAACCCGCCCCCTGCCTAGGGAATGGTGCTCCCTATACTGGCCTGGGTCTTCTCACATCAATTAACTTAATTAAGAGAGTACCCCACAGACATACTCACAGGCATCCCAGGGTAGACAACCCCTCACTGAGGTGCTCCTCCCAGGTGATTGATTCTACGTTGAATCAAGATGGCCATTAAAGGTAATCGTTCAAGATGCCAAACCAGGTTCACTGAATTAAAAAGTTTCAAGCTCACACAAGGTCCCCCGTGTGCTTCAGAAAGCTCAAAACAGCACGAGAAACTCTGCTCGATGGAACCAGAGTCAGGTTTCTGAACAAAGTAGGAGATTCCCTCAGTAGCCCAATGAGAAATATTCCTCCTTCAGGGAATGCTTGTAATGACTCAACTCTCAGGGAAAGAGAGCAGACGCTGGGATTAGTTGGGCTGACTTGGGTGTATTATAAAGATTTAGATCTCAGGACTGCAGAGACAGCCCAATAAATAAAGTGCTTGCCGTGCAATCATGAGGATCCAAGGTCAACACCCAGAATCTACATAAAAATGCAGATGTGAAGTGTGCACACAGAAACGGAAAAGATCTCTGGGCTTACTAGCCACCCAGCCCATTCTAATCAGTGAGCTCAGGGGCAGAAAAGGTGGATGGCACCTGAGAAATGACCCGAGATGTTAACTCTGCTCTCCACACAAACAAGCACACATGTATGCGTACATGCACAGTAAATACACACAGAGAGACTGGATCTTCACAGACTCGCTCTGAAGCCATAAGCAATGTTGTATCTGGACCTGAAATTTTTTCGTCTGTTATAATAGGACAATGATGATGGCAACCGATTAAGTTGGCAGTGTGGTTGTAAGCTTAGATGATTCGAAATGCATAAAATGTTTAGAATGGGGACAACTCTATAAGCCCTAAAGAATGTTAGCGACTGGCACTTTTTAACTAATTGATGTGTGTGTGTGTTTGTGTGTGTGTGTGCATGTATGTACATGTATGTGTTTGCATGTCTGTGTGTGTGTTTTTTTCTATGTGTGTGAAGGTCAGAAGATAACTCTCAGAAGTCAGTTCTCCCGTTCTACCATGGGGCTTCCAGGGATCTAATTCAGGTCATCCAACTTAGCAGCAAGCCTTTCTACCCACTGAACCATCTACCCTCTGTCCCTGGTATGTGGTATTTTTTTAAGGGGATAGTTTTGATGCTTTGTATGCCAGACAGAAATCCTGAAATCATTTTGGAGACTCCTTCCCCATCCTTCCTTCCCAGCTGAAGACCTAAGGATGATTTTAAACCCTCCTGATAGGCCTGTGTTAAGTCATGAGCCATGAAAAAAATACTAGGAAAAAGTGGAATAAATCAGTATTTCCCAGACTTTATCCCTTCCAGAAGCACCATGTGCATTCTTTCCTAGCCATACCAATATACAACCCTTATGTGCTATTTTTATTTAAATCAATCTACAATGAACTTGACTTTTTACAAATCACATCCTAAAGCCATAAATAACATCTATAAAGTCAAAAGTTCAATGCCACGGGTCGTAATTTTTTTCTACTGCACAGTGAAGCCATAACGGTGAGAATAAATATGTTCACACATACATAAAAAGGTTGCAAGAGCTCCAGGCCGTCTCTTGCTTCCTGGGTTAGCATTTTCTTAGCTTCCAGCCGCACTTAGAACTGGTTTTGATACCAAATCCCTCTGCCCAAGTGACTTGGGCAAAACTTTTGCTTCAGGCCCAACCTGCTCAGTCGGGGACCAGATCTGCCAAGTGACTTGCCCAGTGTAGCACAGCTAGAGATGGGCAGATGGGAGGTCAGGCCCCAGGGAGGGGGCGGGGTGAGGTGTAATGCCTCTGTCCCTATTCCCAGCCTCCCTCCCGCTTGGTGACTTTTGTCTTCTCGTTGTTTGATGCTAATTGCCTTTTGTATCGAGTGTGATTGCTGAATTCATCAAAAAGAACTACAGATAATTACTCCTGACAACGCACAGCTTTCATTTTGCAATCTTTCCGAGTTGAGAGATGGGGTGGGGATTTTTCTCAGCCTCAGCCTGCCTGTCACAAAGCCTCTTTCAAGGAATGATCTTCTGTCTTCTTAACTGTTCAGAGCTACTGCAGAGCACAGTCCAGAGCAAGTTGCCCT